>NW_020955886.1:90828-341962 GCF_003031625.1 Empidonax traillii
ACCACCCCAGTTGTTGGATCCATGTTGAGGATTCATGCTAGCTTACAGCATTATTACACTGTAGTATGTAACAGAACACCTGTAATTTTGACTGTAATTATGAAATATAATTCTTGGTGAATGTCTGGTAGTTGAAACTTAGTTTCTTTTCAGTGAGCCATGCAATGTTTTAGCAAAACTGTTACTGTAAAGAAAATTTTTCAAAAGAAAAATAAACCAAAAGCAGATAATTTGATAATAATCTTAAACCTATTGTGATCAGCTTTGGAAATCTGAAATTAAACAAGTAATGCCAAAATTTGAAATATTTGATTTAATGACTGCACAATTTTAATACATAAAAATAGATACCTACTAATGAACAAGTTTATACAAATCAGATTTCTGTGATGGACATAAAAAAAGATTTGTTGGATTACAGGGCAAGACAAAAGAACAACAAAACATCATTGAAGAAAAGTTTTAAAATTATATGAGTCTTATTTCATAAATACAGTGCAATGCTTTCATTTAACAAATACAAAATTTACTATTTAATCTATGAACATCAGGAAATATATAAAATGTCTTTGAATGGCAATCTTATTTAAAAACTGATGCAAATACAATAGCGTTTTTACAATTTTGAGGTAATATTACACATTAAATCAAAAAGAGCTCCAATAAATAAAACTAAACTGAAGGCAAAGTGCAATTCAGTGAAAATGAGAAGATAAAGCTTTTATTTTAACAATAATAGATAAATAGTTATTAAAAGTGGGCTTAAGCCATAAAAAAATATTTTGGCTAATTTGCCATGTTTTCAGATAAAGTGTATAGCTATTTATTCATAAGCCAACCTTCCACGAATCCAGTTCTACAGAGAGGGGAAGGGGGGCAGTGTTTGTTTCCAAATTTCTTTACAACCATATTCAGCTATTAGAAATTTAACATTGCTTGAAGCTATCTAGTTCATTCAGTGCAACAGTGAAAGTTTCATTTATTTCTTAGCATCTGAAATCCCGTAAGTTAAAATTTATTTTGAAATCTCCATTTGGGAGAAACAATGTAAAATGCAGAACTTTTCAGTGCTGCTTTTAACACTCTCTGTGCTAACCCAGTTTAGTTCCATGGTAAAGTCAACAGAAATTTTGCTACTGGTTTCAAGGACAGCACAATGAATACAGTGTCAAATATTCTAAAATATTCTAATATTTATCTCTGCTTTAATAAAAACAGTAAAATCACCAGTAACTTATCAAGGATATAGTATAAAAGCAAATTTACACTTTGTTATTGAAGAATATCCACAACAGCTTTGAAACTATGAATTAAACAGATTAATTTGTTCATAATTTTTTAATCTGTTGATTATATGTAAATAATACAGAGAGAGAAAAGAAGACTAATATAATATTTGAGCATAGACACTACAAGATATTTAATCATCCATGCCCCAGCAGAAGTCCATGGGGAAACCTGACAAATTAGATGCCAAAATGTCTCGAATGATCTGGGCCTCATTCAGTTGAAAGAAAAATCTATAGAACACACAGTAGCTATTCATATTTAAAAATACTATACTGCATGCTGATAAATTCTTTCCATTTAATGAATAAAACCCAGACTTACAATTACATCAGTATTTTAGAACCATTTATTTCTCAGTTCCTAATTTGGTAACTCAGAGGAGACATAACAATTTTCTTTTCATGTAGTTTGTGCAGTAAAAAACACAAAACATTGTCTCCAAATGCTGGTCTTAAAGTTAATGAAAGCTTCAACATTCTTCTGAAATGTTATTGTATTCACTTTTGTCACAGCTTACTTAAGACTTTCAACAGAGTTACTAAAAAAATGTCAGCATGATACACTATATCAGTTTGCCATGATTTGTGGATTTAATCCTCTTCCTAAAAGCATTTCACCATACGTGGAATTTATTTTAAATATCTAGTTTTGTTTACTAAAATGCTACAGTAGATCTGGTTATTTTGCTGTAAAGAATGAACATACAAGTTCCTTAATACCTGTAGCTTGAACTTGAATCCCCTCAAGCTGAAAAAATACCTTTTAACACCCTTGTACAGTCAAGTGTAAAAACTGAATATAGAACATCTAAAACCTCTTATTCATAAAAAATAATTTTTTAGCGTAAATGGCACTATCAAAACCCTTTTTCTTCACAGGCAGTTATTTACATACTTCTTAGACAGCTGGTTTCACTAAGAAGGAAAACCAGAGTAATAAAACTACATATATTTTATAAAGACTAAAATACCTATTTGCCTTTGTGAAAAAATGGCTACATGCTGATGTATTTTTTTCTATTATTAATGTTAATTGAAAACATTCTATCACTGGGATTAAATAATAAAGAAATATTCTGTATATTATCTCCCAGTGGGATACCTTGATGTAAGGGAATTACGATTAATGATAAAGTGCTATCAAGAAAAAACTAAAACTTAGAAATTGCCTTAGCTAGGTTTTGTTTATCAAAGAGACAAGCTTTTTGTACTAAGAAAGCTACCTTCTGTGACAAAGCAAGCAGTAAACGTATTGCCATTCAGGAGAAAACATCCACATCATATTTATTTAAAAAAAATAATCTGAGATAAAACTGGCACAGTATCAAGAGACATAACACTGAAAAGCTTAAAGGCACAATCAGAAGAGAGTGAATGCTACATAAAAATGCTGTTCTTTGATTACTAAATTTTATTCTAGACCAAACCCCTCTGCATTTGAAATTCCAATGATTAGCTTTTGCTTCAGTTCCTTCTTGTTCTTGTAAGGAGGGAGACAAAGCTGGTTGAAGCAGGTATGTGCCACAGGTAACCTAAAATAATTTAAAAAATACCCAACAAAACACATTTAATAATAATGCAATAGAAGCAGAACACTGCCAACTGTCCACTCATTTTCAGTTAAACATTACTTAAATAAGAAACGCTGTGAAAGAAACTTTTATCCTAACTTTGTTGGTTCAAGTTCTGCTGATTGCAAACACCACCACTGTTGGTCATAAGCACCTCAGGTCAATCTATTTGCCTGCAACTCCCTGTCTTTATTTTCTTCTTAAGCTGGAAACATCTCCTTCCAGATTTTGGAAACTCCAGGCACCACATAACACCTCTAAACACGAAATGTGGGTGTAGTCAGAATCCACAACATGATGAAGGAAGGGGGGTCCTGCAGTAGGTATAGACAAACCTAAATGAATCACAGTTACATGAGGATACAGAACTCAAGGTCAGCCTGGTAGAATACATCCTTACAGGGATCCCTCAGCCAATTGAAATGCTGGACACTTTCAGTTGCAAGTTCCTTCTGAGAGACAGTTTGAATATATGTATTGCAGATACTGCTGAGGAATGCCTGACAAACTGGAAACTCTGCTTCTCACTAGAACAGATTAGTTTGATGAGCCACAGCTAAAAAAGAAACCAGGGATCTTCTTGCCCTTAAGATTCTCAAGTGACATGCAGGACAGCACTGAGGATATGGCCTGGTCCTACAACTGATTACTTGAGGGGAGAGAGGACAAAGGCAATGAGCTGAAGCTCCACCTGATGCTTGGAAAACACAGAAAAATTTCTAAAACTTGAACACTTACGAGTTAAATTTTAATATGTGGCTCAAAAGCTCTCTAGTTCTCTTTTCATTTAATCCCTCAGTGTTTTGAAGGGCGTTTGATCATTGGCAAACTTCCTTGAAAAGGGGTGGAACCCCCTAGATGTGGAAACTCAAGCTACTTTCCCCTCCCTGCCCTTTAAAAGATCAGCAAAGATCTGTTAATCAGACTGGAGTTACATGCTTCAGAATTTGGAGAGTTGAGAAACTTTCATTAATTTGCCAATTCTTATTGCTATTATATTCTTTGATCCTATTGTGTGAGCAACATATCTACATTCCTCCCTGTGCAGGCAGTCTGACAGCAACAATTATCTTGCAAAACAGACCTACATCAGTTTAAAATGCACACTATTTCAAAATCCATTTTCTCATTTCTAAGAAAAAGAACAATTTACAGAAGGAACATAAACAGAGATTCAGTGTTGGCTGATTTTTCTTCATTTTTCATCAGATGCTCATGTTCCTTTAACATCATCGGTACCAGCATTAGAAATACCTCGTTAACAAGATAAATTGAATTTAAAAACAAAACCAAAGTTTACTTTGTTTATGCATTTAGTTCAGTCCTCCACAGAAAACCTCCCAAAAATTTTAATTTGAAACTATAATTCCATGTAAGTATTTTGATTACCCTAAATGTCTGAGAAATCTAGATGAAGTCAGTAATTGCTGCTTATCAGTGAATTTCAGAGCAGCAAGTTTTTCTATACAGCTTTCTAAATTATTTAAACTGACTTTTCCAGTCTTGAGAAGGAAAATACTCGCTAGAAAGTATGTGGAATGTCTCAAATCAATTGAATACAAAATAAAACACTACCAGAAACATAAGAACTTGGCATGAACAATTTAATCCTCACAATGGAATTGCAAGACTGCTTTGTTCCAATATCCTCTGAGCAGTTTCTGTATCAGCCATACCCCAGAGGCCCTAAAGGAAAGCTGCATCTTTGCAGCCATTCATGTTAAAATTCTTATTTAGACCATCAAGAGAAAATGCAAGCATTTTCTGCAGGTGCAGGGGCTGCTATAAATAATGCCATATAATTCAAAGAATTCAGAAAAAATCATGGTGATTCAAGTATCTTTTCATTAGTTCAGCTGTCATGTAAGAATGATTAAATGAATAATTTATCTGAATTGAAAACACGTATGGGATCTCTATAAATAAAGAATTACTGTCCTCAAAAGTAAACATGGACTGAGAAACAATTTTATGTTAGATAGTCACCTGCAAAATTTATGCAATCTATAAATGGGTATTTTGAAGACAAACTAAAGGATTCCGTGAAGTTTCTTCCTTGTATATTCATTTGCTGTTCTTTAAAAAGACATTCAAGAGCAATAAGGTCTCTTGGGAAGCACTGTAATGAAAAAAAATTTTAAATCCAAAAATACTACTTACCAATTAGTGGATGTTTCACTCTTTGAAATCTTGAAATTCAAATCAGCCATGCCTCCCACAGGTACTCTATCACTTCCTGTAGCAAAATGTAGCAGCTTCTTTTGAAGGTCAAGAGAAAATCCAAGTACTACATCCCAGAAGTATCTATGCTCAGGGCGGAGAGAGAAGAAAATGTTGCAAGATGAAATATCATGACAAAACAGTATGAAGATAATAATACAATCACAAGTACTACATGATGAATGTCACTTATTGGGAATTGAATTAATGTAATATATAGGACATCAGTAGTATCCCAATATATAAGGTTAAATTCCTAAGGAATTGATAAGTACAATGCTTTATTAATTTTGGAATGATGCCTTGTCAAATGACACCCCAACCCACTTCCAAAGATAAATGCTTTCTAGTCACTACTATAAATGTCCTTAGTATCAAACCCCCTATTTTTAGAAAACAGGATAATAAAAATAAAGACTCAGATTTCTTATGGAAGATTTGAAGCTATTCTCTTTAAACTATCTCCACTTCCATCTAGTCAGAACCTTTTAAGAATATTCAGCAACACATACCATTAAAGATCCAACTCTTCCTACTTAGGATAATTTCATAAGTGTCTTTGTCTTATTTGGAAATAGGTTTTTATTTAATCATTCTCAGATTATCCTTGAAGAGATTTTGGTGAAGGGTTAAAATTGTATGATGTTTTCAAATTCAGTATTTAGAATAAAAAACCCAAGCCTACCGTATAGTAGGATCAGTTTTTTGGTAGCCCTCATATTGGGTACTTCGCTGTAAAGCAGACATATCCAGTTCAGGGCTGCCACAAACAAGAATTTCAACCTCTTCTGGACGAAGCAGCTGCCAGAAATCAAGGATAAAATATATACTTTTTTAAAAATGAGAAATTATGCTACAACATTAAGATTAAATTATTATTGTGTCATTATAGAAAAATAAACAGAATGTCATTCAGTATAGGTCTCTAACTTGGATATATACTGATTATAGAAAAATTAATCCCTCAGCACTCTGAACAATCTCTTACTACTGTATGTAGTAAAAGCAAATTAAAGGATAACACAATATTCTAGCATATTTCTTTTGTACCTCAACTCTTTTTCATTCTTACATTTATTACATTGACTTGCCTGCCACCTGATTAGATTACAAATGGGTCAGGAAGAAAATTAAGTTTGTACAGATGAAATTCTGAGGGAGGGTCTTGATGTCAATTTTGGTACAACTTCAATTTAATTTACACTGACCAGTCCCAGTGTAGGTAGCTGAGCAGCAGTGGATAACACAACTTGGCTCTTAACCGTACACACTGCTGTGCAAAACAAGTACTTATGACAATAAACCACTAAACTTGCACCTGCAGAATCCACTTATTCATTTAGTACAACACTGCAATATTGCATGGCAGTGTGTCATGGCATTTCAATGGATTGTCATTCTCCTTCCAGAACCTTCCCTACAGTCAGTCACACCTTGCCTTGCTGCAAGTGTGTCATAGTTCAATAATTTCATAGGAACTGAGAAAATCTCATGCAAATTGCAACTGCCTCTTCTTTCTCAGTGCAGAAGGGATGATGTAAATGACAAAAGTCATTCCAACAGCCAAACGGGACTGAAAAAAAAAAAAGAATGTTTAATCTCAACCTCACTGAGTGTTCTTCCTGGAAAAAGTAATAGATGTTTTCAGAGGAGTCACTCAGGAGCACACAGACATAGCTGCTCTGCAGTTCATAATTGGAGGGAATACAGAGAAACCTCATAAACATTCACTAGAGAGCCCATGAAGTGTCTGTGAATGCATACTGATAAACCTAACCCGAGGAGCTTTATTTATCTGTTTTCAATGGAACAACACAGAGAACAGTTGATTACCTGCTAATTTTTTCTACTTATGTTGGCTTAATCAAGCCTATTGATTAATCAAGGTTCTTTACAAATCTTAAAATCATCCAGCACAATTTGTTGAATTTAGATAAGTCATTGTCAAATACTTGAAACAGAAGTGAAGAGTTACGTTTCACTTTATTCTTACCAGTAATGCATATGAAGCACAGACACTATGAAATCCATAATAAAAAGCTGCAAATTGTTTGTAGATCGATTTGTTGAGAAGAAAATCAACATAGAGCTGCACATATTCTAAAAAAGAAAAACATTTTATTTTGTTACATTATAATAATTTTAATCAATTATTTGTTCTGCTCTCTCAAATTGCAGTGAATTATGAAAAATGAATGCATTTCATTTTAGATACCATTAAATTGGTAGGCATATCAGAAAGGACTACAGTGATTTCATTTTCACATTGTTAACAAAAACCTAGGCTTATAGGAACGAAAAAAACACTTAAATCTGCCAAATATGTGTAGTTAATATATATTGAGGTACCTTTCCTATTCTGATTTGTGACTGCAATTTTATCTCCATTTGGCTTTAAGTTGTATGATTTTATAACACCAAATTCTTCCTGAAAAACCTAGAGAAAAAGAGGAGTCAAGGTCAGTACTGGAAAATACATACATATTCTCACAAATTACAGATCTGGTTTTATTTTGACATGTATTTCCCCTGTCTCTCTCTTTACCATATGCTATAATTCTGAGGGTTATTGGGTTTCTAAAAGTAAAAAATTACAATTCTCAACAAATTGCTCAAGAAATTGGCATTTGAAGTAAAAAAATTAAGCCTCTTTCACAGTGGCGTGTCAAACTGACCTGCAGACTCTGGAGCCACAAAGTTTTTCATACAAAAGAACAATCTACAAATAGCAAATACAATTAAGAAGGTATTTGTTCTGTTGTAGCTTGCCTAGGAACTAAAAAGTACCAACTTGAAATTTTATTAACTGGCATGTGTTCTAAAGCAATGAATAAATGAAAAAGACTTCCCTGACTGAAGCAGCAGTTAAGACGTAAAGGTCAGGCAAAACTCTCATAACCTGAACAAGCTATTGCTGAAGTGAGATTTCCTGGACAGAGTGTATTAAGGAAGGAAGGAAGCTCAGACGAGCTTCTGGGTTACACAGAAAAGGGATTGTCTTGCAGCCAGATGAATTCTGCAAGCCAGGGCTCTGGTTGCAAGGTGATGGTGTCAGGGAGAGCAAAGAGCTGGAAGTGCCCCAGCAGCTATCTCTGTGATCCTGGTAGTCAGCACTGGGATGCACCTACACTGTCAGGGAACAACAGCTTAAAGCCCCATCACAGAGTCAGCCTCTGTATGCCCAGAGGCCCCAGAACATTACTGGTCTTGAAACCTGTGCAGTTATATCACAAACAATCAGCAATCACACCATAGAAGGCTACTCCATTGCCATTTTAACATTGGTAGAAGTTACTGAACAAGTCTGAGAATCATTTACAGTCGTTTATTTAATGACCTGAAAGGTTGAGTAAAAATCCTCTTCAACATTGCCTTCATAGGATAGAAGTTCATTTAGTCCATGGGCCAATTCCTACAATATGAGTAAAAACTCTTTAGCAAACCTACAAAACTAAGTGATGCACTTTGCAAGGATGTGCCAGAAACATTACTTTATACAGAAAGTATGTTCGAAGAAGCTGTATATTTAAAATGCATAAAAAATATTTAAAATGCATGCACAAAGAAAAACTCACTGCTTAATTAATAAGTGTATTGTTATTTCCATATAAACCGTTACAATTTTCTTTTTACTACAGAAAATGTGTATCAGAAAATCATATCAGATTTTGGTATTCTAACTTCAAATAAAAGAGGAATACTGCTATGCTAGAAAACATGGAGATTTTCTGTTTTCAGCAGAAGAAAAGGAGACTTTATTAGTTTGTACTGAAAAAAAAAAGCAGTTTTCAAACAGTTTATAACTCAAGCATTAAACAAAAATAAACCAGGTTTTAAATCGGTAATTTAGCTTCTTAAAAACTCATAATACTTACAGGCATAATCTGAAAGAGGTCATCTAATGTGACATCACAGATGCCTACAAGCGTGTTATGATCACAGGGAACAATAGGAGGACTCAATAATTTCTTGTAACAGCAAGGTGGGAAACGAATATCCAAGGTGATGCTGTTATATACAGCAAGTCCCATAAGCTATATATGTCAAATGTTAAGGGCAAACTCAACATAACCTTATTATAGTTAGGATTTTAGTAACTTAGGAGAAATACTTTAAGATTTTATTCAGCATACTCTAATGCATGCTCCACAAACAGAAGGAGAGGAAATTATTTAAATTTTTCTGGACTGACAGTTTTTAAAAAAAGCCACATAATGATCAACAGGGACTTAAATGAAGCATTAATGCATACAGGTGCATTGATGTTTACTGAATGAAACCCAGAGGCGTAAGTACATTAAAAATTACAGCTTACACATAAAAAAGGTTGCATATTTAATCCTGATTCTAGTATTTTTCTGACCATAAAATATACCATGTACCCACACACCACCATTTTCTTCCTATTTTTAGTTCACTTGCTTGAATGACATTCAAAAAAAATTAATAAAAAATAGATCAAGTTGCATATACAACCTCTGAAGGAGCTTTAGCCAGTGCCTTATTTCACCCCCCTGTCAGCTCATGCGATGGCTCGTGGTTCGGCACCGTCTAGCGGGCATGAAAGGATACAGCTCCAACCAGTCGGAATTCAGAGTAGTTATCGCATTTAAAGCTGCTGAACCAATGGCAGTGTGAGTCCTTGTGGTAGGTGAACATGCCTGCAGAACAGCAACAGGACCTTCACAAAGCCTGAACTTCAACAAAGGCTCACACAGGGCCTCATTTTTGTCACCCACATACCCTTAGCAGTGCTCCTCGGTGTGCCCGTATCTCCACGCTTGTTCTCAGCCCCCTCATCCCACCCGTGGCAGGAGCCTGCAGGCAGATGCTTGGGAAGAACCGTCAGGGGCAGTGCCAAGGCTGAAGCAAGCTCAAGCCACCAACCCTGTTGGGTGCCAGTGCAACATGTTCCTCAGAGCCTCTAGTTGTGGATATTCTGCACTGCCTCTGTACAATCTGTTTCTTCACTGTACTTCTGCATCTGTACAGCCAGAAACATTAACAGTCTAACCAAAAATTTTCCTACTGCAATGTAAAATCATTTATTTCTTCCTTTCTTCCTGGGTCAATGACAGATATAATCTCTGAAAATGCTGGCATGACTCCCATAATACAAATGCCATAAGCTTTACCTTCTTAGAATAGAAATCTGTAAAATGTTGTGTTATACACACACACTAGCAGCAAACGGGAATGTTTCTCATTTTCTGCCAAAAAAATTTATCAGGGAAGTTGAAAAAGCTACTCATAGGTCTAAATGACAAGCTAGATCCTACTGAAATCATGAGTATAGACAAGTTTGACTGCTATTTGCATCATATATGGAACATTCTGTTTTAAAGAGTGACAGAACATAAAAACCTACATAATGAAAGCAGATAACAGCTTTAAAATGCCTAGGAAGTATTGCTCAGAGAAGCAAGACATACTCTAGATAAGTGTGCACTCACAGTGAAATTAACTTCAGCAATGCTGAAGTAAACTGGATGAAACTTGATGATTGGTTTTAATTTGTTGAGATTAAAAGGGCCAACAGTTTATTATTGTTTCCACAGTCTGTACAAACCAAGGCACTGAGTAGTTTTAAGGACATCTTCTATGCAATAGCTCACTGCAATCTGTGTTTGAAGATATAGGTGGTGAAAAATAATGTTTAAATAGAAAAAAACAAAGTCATTTTGATTAAAAAAAGAATGAAAATCCAACTTGTCTTAGGGACATCTAATTCTTATGATAAATTATAGGCAAAATCTGCATTCATGTTTTTCCCCCCTACTCTCCTGAACAATTTATCTTCTGATTTTTAGCTCAAAAAGGTGCTCATCACAAAAGGTTTAGACAGTGTCTTCACAGAAGCAACAGAACAGTTGCATGTAAGGCAGAGTAAGGTTCACATACTAAAAGACAGCAGGGATGCAGGAACAAAATAGGTTTCAAATCCCATTTATTAATTGCCCACAGCAAGTTGAACAAAGCATTGCAAAACACATAGGAGGGCAGACAGGCGAGCTAATTATGAGTTTTTAAATTTCAGGAGTTAAATCTGTGGCATTAGTTAATCTGGAGAGGGTAGAACAGTGATGTTTTCCCTTCTAAGCTTCTGACATACATTATTTGCAACTTAATCATTAAAGATAGCAGAGGATACCGTCCCTTTGCACGGGACATTAATATTTCTGAACTCCTCCAACATTTGGCTGACAGTCATAACAATGAAAGAATTTACACTTTAAAGCAAGGAAGCTTGCCAGAGATGGTGAAAAAATAAACTACTCTGAATGTTTCCAAACTCATCAGTTACCAAGCTCTGCTGACAACATTTTACTAACAGAACTGTCAAACTTACAGAACATTTTCTCCAGGATAAATTGTTTCCTATTAAGGCTGTTATCAATGTCATGTCTCCACACAGACCCCTTTTTACTAGATAAAGGGCTACAGGCAAATAATGATTTCAGCAGATTTGAGGACATATTTATGACTTAAAATTCTGTACCTTTAGAAGGAGTTCTATAAGGAACAAAGGACCATGGATTTAAGGGATATGAACACTTCCAGGCAAAGGCACACAAGCTCTTGCCTTCTAGCAATGACTATCAGGTGTCAAACTCAAGTCCCTGGAAATCAATGTTTCTAATTTAAAAGCAAGCCTGGAAACAATTTTACCCAGTAAATCAGCAGTAATGTATCCATGCCCAGCTTAGTAAAGCTGACTCATTTGACAAATAGTAGACTGGGGAATAAGACCCACCTAGATCCATCTACGGCAATATAAAACAAGCAGATTGAACTGCCTGTTTATGACTGCTCATTCATGTCTTACAGTCTCCTATTTGCTAAAAAAGTCTTTCTTTTCTTTTTTTTTTTCCCTTTGGACATGTAAATTTCATTATAGTCTCACAGGTCCTGGTAGCAGCAGAGGCAGGCTATTTTATTCAGGCTCATACCTGCCTACACTGTCTCTGCACTGACTGGGCCTTTCTCTGCTGAGATTATCCCAGACCACAAAAGAATACTGACCACACAAATACCACAAATAGAATATATGATGGCAAAGACTCTAGTAATGAATAACCTCTGCCCATCCTAATCACAGAAATAGTGTTAAAACTTGCTGATATCCTCAGTGCTCCCATTAGCACCAACAGGAACCACTGATACATGGAAGATCAAGGTCAGCAGTTTGCTAAAACTGAGCACAGTAACAGCATCCAATGTAGCTACTTACAAAACCCAGGAAAACTCCCCAAACCAGCAATATGAAGACAACTGAGGGCAGCATAAAAAGACAAAACGCAGCATGAGAGGAAAGAGTTAAGGATGGTAGATGACAAACCAATACATTTGGCCTTATCTACACTTGAATATTTGCTACAGCATTGTGCTGTCTTAGGCTGAGATATTTTCCTTCACATCAGCTAGTACAAAGCTGTTTTGGATTTGTGCTGAAAACAGTGCTTATAATAAAAAGACCTTTTCATTATTGCTGGAGCACTGCTCACACAGAGTCTGAACAAATTTTCACATTGAACTTAAGAACATTTATTAGGACTCACCGTAATCTGGGTGAAAAATCTGGCGAATCAGCAGAAGAAACCATTCTTTTGTCAGGCCACCCATATCAAGACCAGCTTCTCCTACAAATGTGACTTTTAACTTCTTTTTCAGATCTGCCCTCTTCCTTGCTAGCTATTGCAAAACAGGTAGGGAAGAAGAAAAACAAGATTTAACATATCACCAGCTCTAACCAGAGAGAACACAGCTCTGTCTCTACGGCTCTTGCATTGCTTAAGCTATTAATTTGCAGAATTTTCTACTAATAGGTCAAAACTATATTAAAACAATGACTGAATTACAGAAGCAAGGCAGTTAAGACTACTTGACACCATCAACTACTTTGCACATAATGTCACTCTCCAGGCTTGAAAAGAAGTTGGGTGGTGTACAAACAGATTTAATGAGATACTACATACAATGAATTGAGTCTGTCTGGAATATTTTGGACCTGTATGATTTTTTAGCTTTTACAGAAGACATTCTACCAGGAAGAAATGACAGATTAAGAAAATAATTAGACATAATTTGGAAATAGTTAGAAATAAGAAGGTAAGCTAAAACTTTCAATATCTGGACACCATTCAGTTCAGCATAAGATACCTGCCAGCAAGTATCAGCTGCTTTTTAAAACTCTTTTTTAGACAATGGTAACAAGCTCTTTTCATTGCTTTGTCCTAAGAGACAGCATTTCATCCAGGCATGCAAAAAACCTGCAAAGAATTAGATTACAGTCTTTCATAATTAACAGTGATCTTTCAGTTAGAGTCCCTATACAATTTTTCTTTAAATCATTAATTACAGGTCAGCTCCAGAGAGTTTTTAAACTAGTCAGGAATATGCCTGTGCCAAAATAATTTCCATGTTGTTAACTGCTCAAATAAATTCCTGTTGCACAAATTTTATAACTATAGGTATGTGTTATTTGAAACAAGTTATTTATTAGAAGTGATCTTCAGTTGCAAATTATTTTTAAAAATCTGAAATACAAATAAGACATCTTCCCCCTCCACCTTCCATTTGTCATACTTTTGAGAATATGCATAATATAATACATTTTTACTCATCTCTGAAATGGGCAGAAGAAACCAACAAAAATAAATAGGAGAATATTTTGACTGTCAGAACTTTTGAAGTTGCTCTTGGCTATATTGGTGCGGTAAAAAACAATCTACAGTGCCTGAGAGAATGCAGTACTACCACTTGTATTTTTTCTGCCTTAGGAGAGAAAGCCAGAATGGACAGGCTTTCATACAGGAAAATAAAGTTTAAACTTACATTTTCTGACATGAGCAATCAGAATTTATTTGATCTTGTTTTCACTACCTGGACTTTTTTCTCATTATGATCAAGCCATTCTCAATGCCAAGTAGGGAACTAGATTTCAATAAATAATGTTACTTATCAAGGTTCAGAGGATAATGAAGAATTGCCTACTTTAATGGTCACATGTTTCATTTCTAAAAAAGGAAAAATTACTCTCAGGAATGTGAGGAATTTGTTAAAAGAATTTAAGAAAAGAAAGCCCAGAATAATTCTTACAGGATAGAGAAGTTAGCAAAGGAGGAGAATAAAAACATTCCAAGAATTAGAACAGAACAAACTCCTTAGGGATTAGTCACTTACTATTCATGCTCCTATCATGGACTCCAGTCCTATATACCCTGCTAATAATGCATTGCATTTTTAAAACAAAAATTGCAAACACAAAAAAATACACATGCAAGCATGTAGGTTCATTATGGGCTTAGCCACAGAGCAGTATGAGCACAGAAAACGATTTCAGAATGTCTAACACAATCTACTCTGCAGCACTGCAATTGCCACAGTAATTAAGTTCTTTTTATTTAGTATTATGTAGTTATAGTCCCAATCTTTTAGTGCAGAAAGATTTAAATATGAATTATCAAACTGAAATTT
The DNA here is from genome assembly GCF_003031625.1 of Empidonax traillii. Lineage (NCBI taxonomy): Eukaryota > Metazoa > Chordata > Aves > Passeriformes > Tyrannidae > Empidonax > Empidonax traillii. The sequence goes on from NW_020955886.1 coordinate 105,386, forward strand.
AAGTTCAATAGCTGTTCTGCGGCAACACACCATTTAATTACATTTTTTTGTTACCTCATCAAGTGAATCACTAACAAGGTGTGTCCTCCTCACTTTCACATTTAAGAATAACATATTCATGTCAGGTTTCTGTCTGCGAGAGACTTTATCCACAAGGCTTTGCTATTTGAATGAAAAAGAAACATTATACATGCAGTATCTTCATTTAAAAAACCCAAGTGCCAGGCTTATTAAATGTAAGAAGTTCTCAGTATCTTGCATTAAAGACATTTCCCTAACATCGTGGCTGCTTCAGTATCTTCTAAGAGAAAAAGAGTAATTTCTTCCCTACTGCAGATAGCACTTGCACTATATTTGAACTAATTTATCAGGAGGTTTAACAAGAAAGCGGCAATTGGGCAGCAACTTTTTCAACCTTCCAAACGGTTGAAAATATATATTCTGGAAATGGCTTGTGCTTTAATTAGCTATTCACAAGGTATATCCAGCAAGATAGGAATGGATAGCTGGTGGTTCTGCTACACAGAGAAGTGAGGAAAAGAGTCTCACCTAGCACCTGTAGAAAATTACCACTAAAGGAGGTAGACAATGCCTCTTTCAAAACAGAAGAGGCTGCCCAGAAGCAGTACCTCTTCCACGACCTGAAAGTATACAGATGAATCTTGGTCTTCCATGACAACATATCTTCACAGAATAAAATAGGAAACAGTCCAAAATTCTCATAGAATTCATCTTCCTCACTTATCTTATTAATTTAGCATGCTAGCACACTATGCTGGTTTTTCAAAAGAGGAAAAGAATAAATAACTCACTATAATTTTCTCTACAAACTAGTATATATAATCTTCCTGAAACTAAGTATGCAAAAAAATTAAAAATTTAAAAATCCAGCGGGGAAATTTGTAGACTAGTCATAGTTAAATAGCTTACATTCTTTTTTGGGGTAGTCTGAAATACTAGAAGTTGTAATGACAGGTTGTGGGCACTACCAGTCTAACAAAAACTTACTAAAATACCAAGTCACAAGACAGAAACATTTCTTGCTAAGTGACTTACCCGTGCAATACTTATCATCTGTTGTTCTGAGTCCCTTTGAATAATAACTTTTTTTGCTGCTATAGAAATAATAAATGGGTATTGACAGAAAGAAAACCTAAAAACAAGAGAAAAGAAGATAAAATTTTTCCTTTTTATCATATAGCATATTGTTTTTAAGAATACAAGAGTGAATTATTCATTACCATTCAGTAACTACTTTCCCTCCACTGACAGTAATTTGCAAATAGCTGCTGGGTTTTTTTTTTTTGTGTTATATATATAGATACTCAATTCAGTAGAACAAACTGTTACTTGCAAATACTGCTAGAAACTGTAATAATAATGCTTATCCTAAATAAAGCTCATTTTAAATTGTTTATTATTAACATCAACAGACCTAATAAAAACAGTCATCATCTGCTTGAAATACTAAATTTTAATCACTACATTGAATTAAAGAGAACAACAATATCTTCTTATTAAATAAAAGAAAAACATCTATCTCAGTGCAGCGTTCTCAGGCAAAGAACTCATTCTCAAAGGAACTGATTTTCCACAGGCCCTTCAGATTTATGCTGGGGTTGCATGTGTTTAGGATTTCTAAAATATCTGATCCTAGCCACATTCCACTGCAATCAGAGAATAAAAATGATTTTGAAAAGTGTCAGAAATCATGATTAAAAGAAATCATCAGTGAAAGATTTTTTTATTATTGGTTATTTTGGTAAGTTTTTTTAATTAGCTCACGCATCACCTAAGAGGAGTTCATATTGAAATAAGCAGAGCCCACCTGGTCTTTTGTAAATCTTAATCAAAAATATTTTACCAAAGTGTGTTGACTTAGTTAAAAGAATTCTGCATTTCAAAATATTCCATATGGAAGGTAAACAAGGACTTGCTCTTTGTTGTCAGGTTGGGGGGTTTTTCATTTGGTTTTAAGTGGAAAAACAAGGAGTCAAAAGATGTAAAATTGAAAAAAAAGTGTCCTTGTAACAAACTACCAGAACTATATATACTTTAAGAACAATTATGTGTCAAGCAAACTTTGTTTTGACATAATTCCCAGTGCCCCAGCTAACTGAAAAGAACTGGAGCAGGTGGAAATTCCACAGCCCTTTTATAAGATTGGTTGTGGGTGCCAAGACAGCCAGATGGTGCCAATAGGGGGGAAAAAAAAAAAATCAAAAAATCATTTGAAGCTCAGCAATATTCATATTCCAATGCTTTGACTGAGACTACGCAAGGCTTACTGCACATGTTTTGCTATCATGTGTCACGGGGTTTTGGGGGAATTGTTTTATTTATTTGGATTTTGTGTGGTTTGTTTAATTTGTTTGGTTTTTCACCTTCCCAAGCAGAGTATCAGGTATCAGTCAGAAGCCTAACCTAAAATACCTACTTTAGTGGAACAAATTATGGTCTCCAAGTTTTCCCCAACTGCTGCTAAAGGCAAGAGACATTGCACACACAATAAACAAAAAGCTACATTTAGAGGGCTGATGTCTTAAATTAGCTTACTGAAAAGTCTCGAGATATGGGGAAATTTTGATTGATCTTGTGACTTAAGCTGTAAAGAGTGAGTGATACACAGTGATATGCTGAAAAACACAGCTAGGCAAAAAACCGCTTTTATTAACAAAACATTAATAAGATTTTGAACTCCAGGAAAAAGATGAAATGTCTATTTCTCTAGATGATTCTAAATCATACTGCTGGGCTGCCCCTCATAAGGCGAGAAACACCTTTGCAAGCTTTGAGTCTAAAGATTTAAATTGTGTGTTTATTTTCAGGAAACAGAAACACTGCGATTGATTTCACTGGAACAAATATGGTTGGAGCCACATATATACATATAATTACATACATGTTCATCATTAAGTGGTAAGTATGCCTACATCATCACTGTCTATGAATGTATTGGAGGCTGAAATGTTTGTAGTAAGACACGATTAGAAGTCTCTGTCCATAATTAATAAAGTTATTTTATTATCATCTATATTTTACATCTTTTCTCTAGTTTGCAAGGCAGAATGAGATTTATTCCAGTCAATCTAACATCCATGTAGTAGCAAGTATAACAAGCAGTAGCTATACTATGTTTGTCCGGTAAAATACAGTATTCAATGTGGATATATATACACGTAAATGGTATGTATACCATATATACATACACTATATATATATATATTCACTATATTTAATATAGATACACATAGCATAGATACAGTGCTTTAAAATACTACTTAACAAGAAACAACCTCTTACCTGTGAGAATTCCCATAGCATTGCCAGTTATGATATTCTTCCATAAGATCAATATGATCAAGTGTAGAATTATAGAAATCCGTATATGAAATAATGGGAGGACTGATCAGACTATTTGCAGCATCTACAAAGAAAACATAAAAGTCTTTTAAAACAGTGTCTGTGTTCAGCATACCGCATTTCTTGGCATCATGAGCACCAGTGAAGTCAGAAACTTCATTACTATTATTTTAGACTTAGCTTAAACTAACACTAATAAACAAATAACTTAGCAACAGAATTTAGCTCATTCTTAGCTACAGAATTATGCTATAACATAACACCATATGACAGCACATTAGTTGTTGTAGAAAATAGTAAACCCTTAGTTCAGCCCACTTATGATAAGGGTACCTCAATTTGACTCTGGCTCCCCTATTGACACACACTAAATTGAGGTTTCACAGAGAAAGGACATTATGTTCTGCTGAAAATGATGAAAAAGCAGTTTGATAAATTAAAGTGTTTAAGAAATCCACCTAATTTCAAACACAGCTATGGCTAGAACATCTACATGCTTTCCAGTTAAAAATCACCTGTTTGTGTTGGATGCCTTTTGCAAAAGGCATGGAAAGGGAGGGGCATAAAACATAGTATGCAGAGATACACCTATTTCCTCAGGCAACTACTATACCATGTGGACTCACCTGTACATAACTTAAGTACTTGACCAAACGAAGAGAACTAATTCACATTTAAGCTATCTCACTGTGTAACATTCATATAATGTCAAACAGGTAATAAGTTTTCTCTATTTGCACTTCAACATGGTTTAATTTTGGTCAGTCAGACACAAAATAGTGTCTTTTGATTTACTAAATAGCTCTTTCTCTAGAACTAAGGAACTGGCAGCTCTTTCACAGATGACTACAAAACACATATCTTGGTTTTAGATACAAATGTGCTTATGTGCCTAACTCCAGACAGGCAGGATTATGCAGAATGCTTTTAAATACAAGTGTTGACAGTGAAAGAATCTTAATTCCAATCTTAATTTTAATTTGATGGCTTTATTTTCTCCTAGAAAGGAGAAAGTACATGCTCTAATCACCAAACTATTTGGCATGAGTTGGTTTGAATTTGCAGTGATCAGATTTAAGAGGCACATGCATTGCCTAAATTCTCCTGGATGCTAAATAGTTCTGTGGGGGTAGGCCAGTTATAGAAGAAGTTCTGGCAATTACAAATTTAAGACATTTCTTTTACAAATCTAAGGGAAACCTTAACCACTGGTTACTTCTGAGGATTTCTGTTGGAATGATCTTGAGTTGTTGTCACAGGAAAATGATGAATAGCAATTATCCTCTACTGGAAAGCAACAGAAGACTTTCTTTGTTGTTTACTACTTTCATTGTAGTTTGTAAAGTCTCACCCAGAAGAGGAGCAGTAAAAACTATCCTTTCTCTCTCTCTCCATATATATTCAAACATTATATGTACACACAAACATACCTATATAAACATACATATGCATACAGAGTTCAAGAAAAATACCTACTAAATAAAGCCAGGACTTTTGTTGCTGATGGAATCCACCAGCTACATTTCACCATAGGTGGAAATTCTTCAGGTTTTGCAGGAAACAGACGTAAAGAAATGAATTGCAGTAACCTGTCCACCACCTGCTTGAACCTCCTCTGTGAAATCCTAAAACAGACATGCTGCACTTACTCTCATGTTATCACTGTCTACACTAGAGTTTATGTTATCAGATTTCAATGTTATCTTCTAAAAAACATGCTTTTGTCCTATACGTAAAAACAGAATTAGAAAAAGTTTGAAGAAGCGTGCTTTTAAATATTGACACTTGGTAACTCTCTTCAGTGCATCCCTAACTATTGCTCTGTGGAAAAAAAAGCAGCACAATAGAATCATTATCTGTTCTTGACTCTTAGTAAACTAAACAAAAATCCTTATCTATTTCACTCCATACTCCGAATACTGAGGAATTCTGATTTTTTTATTTTGAGACACTTGGTCCTATTGAATTAAGAGGAAAAGTACTTCATATACTTGTGACAAGTGCACATTTTCAATTATGTGCTGTACCACTTCCATAATAGCACAACAACACATGTGTAGGCATGTTAAAATACCCTTTTCTATACAAGATCTCTCCTATTTTAATGGTTTCCATTTCTAATCTATGTTTCGATATGCCTATTGCATCCCTAACCAAGTGTGCAAACCTTATTTGTAAACACCAGTTCAAATGAAATCATATTTTACCACAATTTCCATCCTTGCAGAAAATAAAAAACTTTTACTAACAGGTTCCCTAGGAGATAAGGGAATTGTGAATATGGACATACTTTTTTTTTTTTTTTTTTTTTTTACCCCAAACTGAACCTTTTGCACAGTCAGTACAAGGAAAGCAATCTGCATACCAACTTGGAAGCCGCTCTTTGGGCAGTTACCCCCATATGACTTGATTAGTGAAGTGCTATTAGTTATTTAAATTAATTACAAATCTAATGCCCTAACCACACTCTCTCACCACCTGCATTACACTATGAAGCAAGGACTCTAGTTCATTTGTAGTTTTCACACAATACAGTAAGATTACATTATCTTTTGCAAATTATGCAAGATAAAACTTTATTTAAACAAAGATCACATTTTTTTTTTCATAACACCATATAAACATGTAACTAAAAATTTACACACAAGGTATTTTGCATGTGTTATGGAAGAGTAACTTCAGCAAGTTATTTTCCTGTTAAGACTTTTTTGCATGAAGATATTAATTTTTATACATTATACACATATTGCATCTATAAATCAGTATCACTTAATGGACTAGGTCCATATGTACTTTGAAAACAACAAAAACAATGTCTTTAGTCAATTAAACTAACTTTCGTATAATTTATAAAACAGTCAACACCAATGGAAAGACAAAAACAAATTTAAAATTCCATTTTTAGGATTACAATTGTTTAATTTTTTTTTTTTTTTACTTTTTAGACCAGTGCACTAGGAAATGATGGTCAGCTTCTGTTAAGGCTGCTATCTGTCTTAGCAAGTGAGCATAGATGACATAAGTAGAAGTGTTACTAAATTGAGGATTCTGAAAAAGATTAAAAAAATGTGTTAGGTTAATAAACTGCATAAAAGGAGAAAAGTCATTAGGATTTTTTCTTATGTTTGTTGTTGCCAACACAATTCAATTACACAGGAAATGAATTCACAAAAATAGCTGTGACAGAGGTAAAACTATGGGAAAAAATTACTTGCAATTTCTAGCCCAATAAGAAATACACAATTGCTATATTGTAAAAGGATGATTTTTTTTTTTATTTATTTTTTTCAAAAGAAAGCCCACAGGTAGCCCAAAGGCAGTAACTAATGTATTTTTCTGGATTATCCTTTACATTGTAGCACATAAATTACACTTCTCTCAGAGATGGGCTTTTCATCTCTGTAAAAAGCATTCTTGTAGCTTCTGTCTATCTGGACGTCAGTCCCTCTTATCTGAGTTCACACGTTCCCACATTTCAGCAGGAGATAGCCCTTGTAATTCACAGTTGGTATACCACCCCGTAGAAGAAAACTATTGCCTCAAAAAATGAAATTACTACCTGATATTGTCAAATAGCAGCAAAAATCACTCCTTATGTGGAGAGGTGTTGCCTACACTGGCAAAATTTACAGGGGAAATCTGCTGCAAATGCAAATCACCTACAGCAGCAAAGGTAATAGGTGAACTCAGACAAAAATCAGACAATGCAGCCAGTTAGATAAACTGGAGAAAGTCTGCTGGATAAAATGAACACTAGAGAAAGTTATAGCAATATCAGAAAGTTCATATACTGAAACTTTCAGAGTTACAGCATACCAGTAAAGCAAATCTGAGAATAAGGATGAAATAAGAACAAATAACATGGTAAAACATTTGTTCTTTCAACTCACAAAATAACAGGAAACAATTACCTGTCTGTTAGTTCATGGTTTTAATCTATGCAGTCTTTTCCCATCAACCATCTTCCACTAAAGTCCCACTCCCATCATGCATTCCTTACACTTCTTCCATAGTTTATTAGATAGTTTAATACACTCTTATAACAGGAAATTATATGTGAAGTATCACAGCTATACAAATTATCTTGTTTGCATAGTATACTGGTTTATAGATTATAAGTTAAGCAGACACATTTTTAAACAAAAAGACTTTTTTTCTTACCTGCAAAAGTATACAGTATGCTCTAAGATCATCTTTTGTTCGTGGCCTATGAATGAATGCAATAACAAACAGAACCATATGAATGCATAATTTACACACATTAGGAGTCATGAAATCATGCACAATTTTATTTTGCTTGGTCAATTTGTACAGAATACCGTATTTAAGAATCTTCACTGCTCTCAGTAATTGAAAAGGATATTTACAGATTCCAACAACTCCCTAAAGGCAGCAGGCTATTTTATCATCTGTTTTTTGTAGCATAAGAGAAGGCCAAAAAAAGGTCAGATTTGAAGAATAATAGGCTCCCCAAAGAGGCAATTCCATGCTATTGTCTATCTTGAGTCACACCACAGATGAGTTTATTTGCCCTGTCTTTGATGTCTCCTGCAAGAATTCTTCATAAACTTCTACCACTGCAGTCTCTGTACTTCTTGCCATTTATCAAGGCTTTTACATAACCAAAAGCACACATGCAGCAACAGCACAGAAAAAGTAGCATAAAATGGAAAAAGGAATAGCCAAGACCTGGATCACATGTGAGTCACAACAAGGCACTGTCTCTTGCTGTATCTTTTTATGAATTAACTTTGCATTCTCACTTCTATTACTTCATGCTAAGAAGTCATCATCGTGTTGTCATCTCCAGAAAAAATTTCTGCTTCTGGGTTATCCCCTTCTGCATCCTGCACTGCTCTTTCTATGCTGCTGCCACACACAAATGGTACTGTGAAGTAAACTTCAAATCAGGGAGTTACCCTAGTTGCTACTGGGAGGCGGACAATAAGTTTTACCCTAAATAAATTCCTTAATTCATCTCACAAATCAGATGTCCAAAAGAATGCCCTGGCAAGAAGGAGCTGAGATTTGGTGAAGGAATGTATGGCTGGGTCTGTATCTGCCTCCCAGGGGTTAAATGTCAGCTGACAGAGTTCAAGATGCAGATTTGCCAGGCAAAAGGAATTAAGTTCTTATGCATCAAATAAGTTGCATGACAACATTTTCTTTCTTTGTCTAAAACAATGAATACAAAACATCAGTTTTACGTGCTGACATAGTACTAATGCAGACATCTGTAATAATTACCCTGTCCATTCTTGTAGCAGACCATTAATTATTCCTTTTAAGACTGACTTCTGAACATCTTGAGGCTACGGAAAAAGGAGAGGAAAAATCAAATCTGAAGTAACTATACATATTCAATACAAGATATTGTACAAACAAATAAGTTTGTTTTGCTTGTGATTCAAGACAGCTAAGAAATCTTTTGTGTTATGATGCTGACCTCCTAAGTATCCTCCTCACTGATTATTAGCTGAGGCCCAGGGTTGTGCCAATTGTGGTTCACTTAAAAACTGTAAATCTACCACAATATAAACTGTGCTTTACAAGTAGGAAAAATTTCCTCCTCTTTTACTAGAACAGCTTTCATGATTCTATGGCAAATTCTCGTGGGATTGTTTTAAGTGTGTTTTGAGAGATTCTTCAGAAATCATGCATATCTGAGAAGAATTTTGGTATAAATTGCTTCTTAGCATATTTCTTCATTGAAATAATTGTTACAATGTTTTAAAACACGAATTATTTTCTTCTACTTACAGTATTTAATAAGGCATCATAGACAACATCCACAAATTGTGCATCGATTCCAGAGTCCTCAACAGTATTAAATGGAGAATTGGTATCTTTCTGTAAGTTAGATAATACATGAAATATTTTGGTTTTTAAATATTTCAAATATTTTAATCTATCCTTGAAAAATATAATTCTAACAGCAAGTTTAAGAAAACATATATGACTATTTTCCTTATCAAAACAAAAGAATACAGGTTTCTTTAATTAATATGTGAAAGATGAAGCAAAACAACAATAATCCTACACATTGGCAATATTCAGGTAATTCCATTATCTTGCCATTCTTTTTAAAAATGTAAGAGGTCTTCAAATAATGAATTACACTGAGCTTTCATCTTTTATCTTTGTTTCTGATCCATCATCAGACAAAAGCAATGACCTTTTAAACATTCAATATTTGTAACGTAATTAGAAGTCACCAGTTATTTTGTCTAGGTTCAGGCCCTATTGTCCATATGACATGTCATAAGCACAGTTTGCTCTATAATAGGCAGGAAATATTAACTCAGCATGAATTAAGAAACACAAATATAGCTATTTCCCAAGAAAAACCAAGCATGTCATCGTTACACACAAACAGCTCTACTAGATCCCATATCATACCCTTTTTTAGGGACAGAGAATTTGTGTTTTCAGATTTGCCTGGGTTTCCACATTAGTTTGGATGTTTTAAAACTGTAATTTGTGTAGAAAGTATCCACACATTCACAGTGTCACAAAACAAACTATGTACTGGAATTTTAAAGCTTCACATAAACTTGAAATATAGTTACTTAAACTGGAATCAATGAAGAAATGCAATAACAGGTTGTCTAACAAAGGTTGGTGAGATCATGACAAAATGACTGTAGTAGCCTTGAGTAAGTGGTTGCAAGCCTTTAACTGATATTTTTGTAAACATTTTGAATATGCAAAGCACTGTAATTATTAAATAGTATTATGAATTATTTTCTACCTTAAATGCAGCATTTATCTCCAGGAAAGAATCAAATGTTGTAGAATAAAAATAATGTACAGCTTTCCAATCTCCTGATGCCTTAGACTTTTCCACATCATCCCTAGAAAGAATACATTAAAATACTGGTAATATAAGGGTTTGATCTTGCCAGCCAGTTAAGACTCTAGAATATACTGTAACTCTAAGTTTTTCTCACTAAGCACACTTAGAAGACAGACAGCTATAATATCAGTATCTTTCTAACATCTTCCTTGTCATTTAAAGATCATGGTATTATAAGAGAACAAAAGCACAGTTTGTGTTTGATACACCTGAGCAATGTCTTTTATTCAAAATGTTAATTCACAATGTCACAGTTCAGTATGTTAAGACAAATAATTAGCAGAACAGCATTATGCTGAAGCTACACTAACATGAGATAAAATTTCTCAGACTAATTTGTTTAAGTATAAAAGCTCCTAAACCAGTCAAATTCATTACCCTTTCTACAAAATTTTATTTCTCTTCAAATATTTCAAATAAAACAATCTTAGGCACACGACAAGGTGGTCACTGGTGACAGCCCACATGGCTTCACTACAGGCAAATCGTGCTTGACAAATGTGGTGGCCTTCTACAATAGGGTTACAGTGGTGGTGGATGATGGAAGTATGGCTGATATCATCTACGTGGACTTGTTTAAGGCCTTCCCCTGGAAGCCCCTTCCTCTTGCTTTGCAGCAGACTGTGCAAGAAAGTCTCAGCATGGGGAAAGCAAAACCCAGCTCAGTGTAGAGAGCAGCTGCCAGATCCAACAGAGAAGGAACTAGCCATTCCTGGTGGATGTCAGTCATAGGAGAGGGGCAATGGAAGGGTAGTAGGGGCTCAAAAGAGAGGATTAAAAGGGACAGGACAAGAGCTAATGGTTTTAAAATGCAGGAGGGTCCATTTAGATTATAAGTAGTAATTTTAGATTATAAGAAGTAGTTTTTTACAATGAGGGTGGTGAAACACTTCCACAAGTTGCCCAGAGAGGTGCTGGATGGCCCATCCCTGGCAATATTCAAAATCAGCTGGGAGAGGGCTCTGATTTAGTTGAAGATGTCCCTGCTTATGGCAGGGAGGTTGGACTAGACGAGCTTTAAAGGTCTCCTCCAACCCAAATCCATATTAGGTTGGACTCAATGATCTCAGGTCTTTTGCAACCTAGTTTATTCTGTGACTCTGATTCTATGATTTAACACTGTCCTGCATGATATCCTTGTCTCTAAACTGGACAGACATGGATTTGATGGGTGAACCACTTGGTGGATAAGGCATTGGCTGGATGGTCTCAGTCAAAGAGCTGTGATCAATGACTCAGTGTTCAAGTAGAGACCAGTGAAAAGTAGCTCAGTTGTCAGTGACAAGTTCCTCAACTTTTCAAATTCTCCTTTTCACTTCTTGCCTTTCCCACCAAATACACCAACAATCAAAAAGCATTCCTTTTCTTCACTGAATGCACAAAATTTCATACGTGGAAAAAAGAAATCATTGGTATTGTAAACAAAATACCTTAGACTGCAAGGGATTTTACAGCCTACAGTAAGCCACACATTTTTTTTCCAAAACTAAACATCCACTGAATTTCTAGCTCTGAAGTATATGTTTTGCCATTTTCTGTATGGAACAACACTTCAAGCTAGAAAAAAATTATTTTGATAATTTTCACAGCAACAGAGTTATCAATCCCACCATCACAACCAAACTCTTGTCAGTCTTACTCAACTGCCATTAACAAAATCAAATGTATGAAGGTCAAAATGAAAAAAAGCCCAAAGAAAGAAAGAAAAAAAGCACACAATTTTAAGAACACCAGCGTAACTTACTGAAAATCTTTCACAGTTTTGGTTCGGGCGGGAAGGGAAGGTTCAGGAGGAAACGGTGCTTTCAGTTCCTGGGGCAATGTATCTATAGACATGCGTTGCTTCTGCCGTACGTCGAGGCAAATAGGTGGTAAGTCTCCTACTAAAAAAAGGTAAAGCAGAATAAATACAATGCAACTGTATCCATAAATATTTAGTTAGTAAAATGCAGATATACAGGAACTAAAAAACCCACAAAACTCAGTGTTTGATCCTACATCTTTAAACAATGATTTTTCTTACGATTTGCACATCCTAAACATGACGGAAACTTTTACTAATTGAAAGAAATAGCAGTGTTGCCCCCATTGTATTTACAATATAGATTTTAAATATTATAATACATAAACTGCAACAACGGTGTGTCCCACAGCTATGAAAAATCTCAAGCAGAACCACACCGAAGTCCAACTGTCATACAAGGACAAGACTTCAGTCCATTTTACTGCACTGTGACATATAATTTTATCTAGAGCTGACTGTGGATCATCTACTGCCTCCTTAAAGAATCCCTCCAATAAATTAAATGGGAAAGGCAAACTTTTTTGTCTTATAGAGAATTAGTGAAACAATAGCATCTTTGACCATTTCTTCTCAGTAAATTTGGATGCCTATTCTAGTACAGCCATCAGCGCTTTATTAAGGTCTTTCTATTCTACTCCTTAGTTTCTATTTGATAGTATCAGGTTAGTGTGGAAGACTCACAGTGCAGCTGCTGTTAGAGGTGAGATCAGGCTGCTTCTATATCAGACATAATTAGTTCCAAAACATACCCACTGTGGGCCAGATGTGGCCCATCATTGACACTGGTAGCACCCCTCTGATAATATATTAAAGAAAGGGTAAAAAACACTGCACAGCAGCTGAGAGAGAGGAGGGATTAAGGGAAAAAAAAAAAAAAAAAAAAAAAAAAAAAAAAAAAAGAGAGAAACTCCCCTGCAGATGAGTGGAAAAGGAGAAGGAGGAGCTCCAGGGTCTGGTGCAGAGATTCCCCAGCAGCCAGTGGAAAAGATAGTGAAGCAGGTTATCCCTCTGCAACACCACGCTGGAGCAGAGATCCCCCTGCAGCCCACGAAGAGCCCATGCCTGAGCAGCTGCTGGCAGGAGCTGTGACCCATTGGTGACCCACACTGGAACACTCCACTCCTAACGGACTGTATCCTGTGGAAAGGGCCCACATTAGAGCAGTTCTTCAAGAACTGCAACTCATGGAAAGGATACATGTTGGAAAAGTCTGTGAAAGACTGTATCCTATGGGAGAGCCCCCGTGCTGGAGCAGGGTGAGGAGGAAAGAGTAGCAGAGTTCAAGTTTTATGAGCTGACTGTAATCCCCGTTTCTCACTCATCTGTGCCACTTGGAGGAAAGAAGGCAGTAGAGTGGGGGAAAAAGGAGGGAAGCTGAGACTGGGAACAGTGGAGTATGGTTGGTCAGGGCAGGGGAAGGTGTTCTGAGTTTTGATTTTGTTTTGTTTAACTGGCAGTAAATTAATATCCTCAAATCTGCTCTGCTTATGACAGTAATTGGAAAGTGGATTCCCTGTCTTTATCTAAACCCATAAGCTTTTTTATCTTATTTTCTCCCCACATCCTGTTGAGGAGGGGGAGCAGTAGAGCAGCTCAGAGTGTGTCTGGCAGCCAGCCAAGGTAAACCCACCCAAAACACGAAAAAAATTTTCCAGTGCATTTCCAACACTCATTTTATGACAAATATCCTCAAAGTGCTTTTTTAATCTGATTTATACTGCACATTTATATGAATTGTGACATATGTTTGGGATAAAAGACACTATATAAAATAAAAATGTCCTCAAAAGTCAAACATATTTAACAAAAATCCTCTATGAAGGATCCTTATGTCTAAAAGCTCTCTAGGAGCTCTTAAGCCTTTTTCAAGAGCTGTTTTTTTTAAAAATTAACTAAACATCAAAGTATATCACTACTCTCTCCCTACTCCATTTATCACAGCAGGGAAACAGATGCTAACAAAATCCCAACATCCCAAAAACTGACTCTTTTCACTCATGCTAATGACACAGAAACTGTCATTGTGACTTAACTCAGCCACCATTCATGAGGTAACAGATCAGAACTGTCCTCAATCCCCTGAGTATGGCATCAACTACAGATATGAAACCTTGTCCATTCTCACAACTGGAATTTAAAGCTATTTGAAGAGAAAAGTAGTAATTTTAAAAAAAACAGCATGGACAAACTTACTAAAGTAATTCAAGCCAAGGTGCCCAACAATCCCACCATGCAAGTGCTCTGCTATTGTGCATCATTTTCTGAAAGCAAGATGGACTGACTTCAAAGAAACTAAGACTTTGTCTTATTTTTATATTCTGAGAATAACAAGCCATTTTCATTTATCTCGTTCTCTTCTCAATTTTAAATGGATTTTAAAATTGAGTTATAACCTGTTGAATTATAATCATCTGAATACACTGAAATGAGGAAAATATTCTTTTCAAATCTGCTGACAGAAGCTGTTTCTCATTTCAGCAAACTGAGGCTGCAGGTGCTAAGCTGCATCCTGCCAGCCATGCAATTTTCTTTGAAATATGTGCAGTTTAATTTAGATATGCTAAAACTGATTTTTAACAAATAGGGCCAACTTCAGTATGTTTTGTCATCATTCAAGTTTATTTATAAATAGATTTATTTGCTCATTTGCCAGTCAAGAGTACTAATTAAAATCTGTCATGAGCTGCATCGAGGAGAAACTTGAAACTTTACTTATTTAGTTGATAAGCAATAATAACACAATATTACGAGAGAAAACAATCATTTCTGGCTTCTTGCCCAGTTACACCAAGTAAAAAGATTCAGCAATGCATGGCTGATTAAGGAATGATCAAAAACTCTGGGGAAGAAAATCTCATTGATACAAGGCAGAATTGAGTAGTAGAGGGAAGCTCACAATAAATTAATTTACAACAGCAGTTATTTTCATGGTGACCAATACAGCTGCTGGCAGATAGAAATTTTTGAGGCAGTTTAAGGAAACAAAACTTATTTGTATTTGTAACATCAGAAAAGAAATATATCAATCTATTTAATATATAAATTTCATCCCACACCATTGTTACATTAGAAGACCTGTTATATATGGCAGCTATGTAGCAAACAAACATCTCCCCAGCTTTCATGTTCACTTACCAGCATTACCTCTTCCATACTTTTGTTTTCAGTGAAATTCACATCCTTTAACTCAAGACTAAAGAATTACCAGTATATGCCCATAAATATATACATCTACATGTGCTCAGAGAGATAGCACATGTAAAGATACAAATATAGACAGATATATATAAAAACAAATACATCCCAAAACACCAACCATTATTCCTGATTGCCAGAGCAAAAGCAGCATTTTTAACTGAGACATTTGTTTCAATTGTTACTTATTCCATACAATACTGCCTTAAAATATTCACCTTGCACTGTTGCTAAAAATAATCTGGTTTTATATAGGCAAGTTACTCTGAAAATACCAGAATATCTGCTCAATTTTACACACTGAGCTGTATTTCAAGAATATATCCTTGGCTATAATAAATAGTACCATGCATTAGTGTGGTGAAAATTAACAACTAAGTACTTATGAGGCAATAATTACAACTGGGACAGTATTAGGTGCAGCAAAACTGAGGGCATTTCAAAAGAAAAGTGTTCAGAGTTTACCATTCTCGCCAGGTACCAAAACAAAAAAAGCAGGAGGGGAGGAGCATATTTCTTCTGTTTAGTGAAATGAATTCTGCAAGAGGGTACTGTATTTTTCACATTGCTTGACCCAATATTAATTTTACTTTGTCCTAAATTTTCTTAAGCATCAGGCTTTCATACTGTAACCTAAGATTGTACTAAGTAACCATTCAGACAGAAGCTGGACAGGAAACAAGACTTAAATAATGAAAGACAGCAGCTTGGAGTCTGAATCAACTGCATGCATGTTTCTGGTAGAGAGGCTAGCGGCTGAGTAGTTAATATTGACAGGGAGTCACTTTTAGTTTTTGAGGAAAATAATGTCTGAGAAAGGCAAAATGTTTTATTTCTCTGAGGACTTTTAGACTGCAACAATAGTTCAATTGCTTCTTTGCAATTCACATGTAACAAGTTCTTTAAAATACAGAGGTGAGAGCAATGGTCACCTGAAGTTCATTTTCCAACTTTGTTACACCACTTTTTAAGAATCAGCAGAGCCCTGACCTGCTTTGCAGCATCTACTTTTTGCCTTACCCCACGTATTGCCCTCAAGAACACCGCTCTGAGCTCAACTCTGATATGTTATGCAGCAGTGGGACAATTCTTTTCTGGTCATCTCCAGCCGCTGTGGTTTCCTCTGTGTAGTACAAAGTGACTTGAGCAAAGCCCAGAGTCCTGTCCGAGACATGATTCAAACAAAATTGCCTTTTGTGTTTCTGTGATTGCCCTCCTTTTGGAAGTAGAAAGCACCTCTTTAATCCATAACAAAAATTGATTAAAAAAAAAAGAAAAAAAAAGTCTTGTACGACTTCTAGTTTTTCAGTATAAATAGAATAGATACAAAGATTCTTTTAGTAAGGATCCAGTGCTGCAAGTTATAAGCCACCTTTTCTGCACAACTTCGAAACTGACAATACCTGTCAATAGTTTTAACTCGCACTACTGAAACAGATCTCTTAATGCAGTCTCTTTTTTTCTAGCCTCAAATTCACTGAGTGCTATAATGACTTAGCCAACCACAGCACAATAAGGCTGAAAGGGACTTGCTCAGAGACAAAATCAATACAACCCTGACAAATATTTGTACAGCCTCTTCATAAAAGTCCTAAATTACTGAAATTTCATATCCTAGCCCAAAAAACTAATAAAAATCCCAGGTCTAGCCACAACATCATCTCATCTAGGCTTTATGATTCTAGCCTACCAAACTGAATACAGAGCTCCACTTTATCTTTTCATCAGTTATTGTTTTACCTCATACCACAACAACCTTCCTTCTTGCCTTTAAAGCGCTTTAGAACTTATCAATCTTTGCCTGTGCATTTTGTGTCAGCACTGGCCTTCATCTTCACTGAAAAACACCATCCCTCAGCAACTGTCTCCCTTAAAAACCTTATCCCAGCCTCAGCCCTGACATCCTTCAGATGGCAACTGAAAAATTTTCTCCAAAATTCTGACACAATTTCTAGAGACATTGTCTGACTGCAGTTAGACAAAGAGTATATGTAGATAGACTACTGAATCAGTAACTTTCTTTAACTTCAGACAGTTATTTCATCCTCCATGTCTATTTGTTTTTTTCTTCTCCAACCTGTCCCTATGACACAACCTCTACCGAGGACGGACTATCATATATATCACTGCCTGCCTGTACAATGTACAACAAAGCATAATTTAAACTAGACTTCTAGATTTTCTGGCACTACCACAATACAAATATTGGCAGAAAAGTGAGCACCTTCTTACCTTGGTAACTAAGTAACACAGGGCTTTTATTCTCTTACCGGTTTTGATGTTGGGTATAACAAGTTGCGTAGGCGAATTTCTGTTTCCGATGCCTTCTTTCTTTTGGTTGATAGTTGTGATGAGATTGCTGAAAGTGGAAAACTGATTTTTGGCTCCTCCCTCCAACCCCTGTAATTAATACGACAGTATGCTATAAAGGGCTAATACATTACTGCAAGAGTAATCTCACTAGTGAGGTATTACACAGAATTCCTTTAAATCTTGAAATCAGAGAGGTAATAACTAAATGAGACATAAATAATGATTCTGCAATTTTGTTTCAAATTAAATCAGGAGAGATACCACAAAATTCCTTTTCCTTACATTAAAAAACCTCAAGTATTAATTTGCAGGATGTGAAGATATTCTTGGATTACTGTGAGGAAAACACAATACACTTAGAATGCTGACAATATTCAAACTGTCTGTATCCAAATGTCTAACTACTCCTATATTCCTCCCTACATCTAGCTCAGTTTAAAGAGATGAAAGTGTCACATTCCTTTTTCCAAATAACCCTAATATACCGAAGTATTCTTGAAAAATTTCCCAAGACTTGAAATGCAGAGCCAAAAATTCTAACTTGCTAATAAAACTTAAATACTGACTACCTGGGTAAAACTCCCAAATGATTCCAAATTTCCAGCATCTGCTGCCACTTAAGAGAGGCTAACCAACAAACATTTGTTAACACAGTGCTAAAAGAAACTCCCCTTGAGTACCTGTACGTGTTGCCACAAGGAGCCTGCACAAGCCTCTGATAAGAAGTGTTGTGTGCTAACGTGTTTTAACAGTGAACAAAAGTGAAATCACACAACAGACTTCAAAAATATTTTGCCAGTTAGTCTATTTTTACACTGGTTGCTATTAGATATAGTTATTTACTCTTGAACTTGCAAAGTATGGGTGTGCTAAGGGGTTTGCCTAAGATGACAAAAGTCGCATGATGAAGATTTTAACTTTTATCTCAGCTCCAAGTCATCAGTTGATATCAGGAAAAGGCAGGTCAACTCAAAAAAAAAGATACACGCTCTTCCCGCACATCATGATTTTCAGCTCACAGCAACCTAAAGACTCATTTGCTTGATATCTGGCATCTCTGCTCTCAGCTAGAAAAAATGTTTCCAAGCAAATCAAAACTTTAATTCCCATAACGAGAATAAACCCCCTAGAATAATTAACATAACATCCTATCAAAATTTTTATGCCAGTACATTTCCCTTTCCCCTTAAGAGAAATAAATTTGAACTACAACATGCAGCCAGAGTTCTGAGGAAAACACTTCACTTCCACCACAGCATCCTGAAATATCACCAGGAGGCTAATAACACAGCCCATAAACCTACCACACCACAGTGTACACAAGTTGGTACACTGCCAGGAATTTTAAATAACTGTGGCACAAACAGCTATTTTTCCATGGCTTATAACTCAGTAAATTACAAATATGAACAATCAGCAGGACTTCTAGCTTTAAAAATACCTAGTTTCAATTTCTATTTCCAAAATCCTTGTATGAAACAAACATTCAAAAATAAAATGGAATTACCACAGCAATTTTCGCATTAACTTTTTCTTTTGTTCTATAACCTTTGAAATATCATTAAGATGCTTCTTAAGAAATTACCTGGCACATGACTGGAGAAAAACAGACCCTGAACAAACATTACTGACTGAAAAAGAAGTTCTAAACTAATAAAGATCTGAGGTCAATCTGCTCTGTCACAAAATGTATGCTCCAGGTAGAAAACCTCTGAAACTTGGACTAGTCTAGTTATGATGACTAGGAAATATATAGCATAGATAATTGGGAAAATGAGATTTATGAAATAAATTATTGTGACAGCCTTTTTGACTGACTTAGCTTTTCAAGGCCATGCCACTAAAATACTACAGGTGAACAGTTATTTGAAAACTTTCTTCTTAATGCCACCTCCCTCAGAAGTGATCATAAAGAACAAAAATTGCATGTGCTATAACTCCATCATCCTGCTTCAAGTGCAGTTCTAACAATGCTAGACAAACATATGGACAAAAGCTTTATTGGAAGGCCCTGGAGGAATACTGGGAAACTTCATGCTCATTAAAGAGGAACTCCGACAATTCCTGGGGAGTAATCTAGGACAAGAGCACAGCACCATGTCATACGTACAAATTTTGTGGGAGGTCATTGAGCTTCTGAGCCTGAGACTCTACACACATACTGCCATCAGAAAACTGAATATGCACTCCCCTTGCCCCTCCCCATCATTAGGACTGAGTATGATTAGAGGGAGTAAGTGGATCAAAGTAATCTTCAGTCCTGTTTTAAGAGCATATTAATAATTCACAATTCTGTTAGCTTCTTAGTGGAAGTTTTCCAAAGCATTACACCCTCCATAAGACTGGAGAGGTAGTAGCATTATATTTTATAAATGTATGGTTTTCATTATTGAAGTTAAATTAAATGATGAAAACAAGTAAAACTGTTTGCAAAGACCACATACAGACCGCCCTTTGGAAGAGGCAAAAGACCGTCTAGAAGAGTTTCTTGAAAATTCTATGTTAGCCCTAACATTGCTTATTTAAAAGCCACATGAATATGTTTAAGATTAGGGAAAACTAAAAGACTTTCTTCCCTGTGGAGGACGCTCATTACCAAAAGGCAACTGACAACGCAACAGCCTACACAAGAAGCAGGATTTCCCCTTCCATTCATAGCTTGAAAGGTGTAACTTTGGACTGGTTTTGCTTTACAGAAGTCTGTTTGTTCCTGCATACTAGGGAGCAAGTTATTTACCTTCCCACGAGTTTCTTTTCAGAATCTGAATACTGACATCCAAACCATCACCCCTTGTGCATTATTTCCAATCACCATTTGGACCATAAGAAAAGCCTGAACTACTTGCAGGATCAAGTTAATTTATTCATGGACTAATTTAATCTCCACAATGTTCCTCAGAAATAACAGAAAGAAACAATCGAACAAGCATTAAGCAACACTCACTTTCAGCTGTTCCATTAGAATTTTTAATTCAAGAATTTGTATTAAAATCATGCTATATACGATGAATGTCACAACATACTTCACTAAGCCCTGGAATTAGATGTGTCAGCTGGTCACAACTGAGGCTTAGCAGACCAAGGCTCCAATACCTTCTTTACAGCTACTCAAAGATCTTGCAAAAGCATACCAGCATTCCCTGTCTGATGTATTTCAACCAAAACTGGCATTCTGTTACAGAGAAACCCAGGGCTATGGAAGTGTGTCTGACATCTCTCCACAAAACTCTCTCTCCCTCTCCATAACATACATCTATGGTTTGACCCCATATACAGCTCTTTGTGAATTCAAGCCCTGCCCTGCATTTGACAAGCAGTCACATCCAGCCAGCTCTGAGCTCCTCTGCAGCAGGTCAACTTAGAGAACTTATGCCTGTGGGCAGCAGTTCGGAGGTACATGAAGGACATCCACTACAAGGAAGTTCTCCTGATTCTTTAAGGCAGTTGGGATTCTCCATGGCTCTCCAGGTGCACACATTTTTCATTAGCTGAGCTAAGCCTGACACATTTTAGGCCAGCACTTGTATCTTTATTCTAAGGGACTGGCATTTGCCATTCAAAGTCCGGAGATTTTCAAAGGTAAAAATAACTCCTGGGCACTTATCCATCACAGACTTCTCCCACCAAATTGGTATTTGGGAATCACAAGAACAAACAAATTCTTCCACATTCTGACAGATTTGCAAAGCTGAAAGCCTTTCAGAAGATTGGGACGTTTAGACAAAACATAAAATTGGCAGAATTGCTCCTAGGAGTTTGCAGTTTGCATACGATTACTTAGTTCAACATTACAATTATTTCCCGACATTCATAAATACTATATGGTCAATCTTTTAACATCAAATTAGGTAAAATGCTAATTTCTAGTAAGTCAGATACTTATCAAAACTGTTGAACTAAAATCTCATAAGTGTATTATTTAACTACAGGATTAGTAACGTTTTTGCGCTGTTGTTGGACTGAAGTAACTTGCCCCAAATTTAAACGCTGAGCTACGTAAGATATTCACCTCATGCCAGGAAAATTTTATGTTTTGTAACATTGTATGGTCAGCAGAAAGAAAATCGCAACTACGGTTTAATTAAAAATGTCAAAGGAGTTTTCTGAAACGAAATTCTTCTGGCAAATACCCTTCTCCCAGTTTTTTATCCAAGTTAACTCATTCATCATTTCATCAAAACGTTCTGTCATCGTTGCTTCAACATAAAGTAAAACCCGGAGAAGAGTTTTTAAGAAAAAGTTAAAAATATAGAACTATTTCCCATGTAACTCTCTTGTGTAATGAACTGAACTAAGTGTAATGAACTGAAACCCTCCACCCCCGAGAACCCTTAATGAACACTCACCAGTGCTGCAAACCCTCAGTCATGACTAACCCGACAGAGCAGACCATTGTAAAATGTTAAAGAACTATAAGCGGATGGAGAATTTATAGCTTCATTATGTCACTGCTTACAGACGCACTTGTTATTTTTAAGAAATTTGAATGAAAGCCTCTCAACGGAAAAGAACATGAAAGAAAACGAACATGATGCTTCCTCTCTTCCCTCTCCCTTCCCAAATAAAGGGGCAAACACAGCAAACGAACACGGAGCGGCATAGCCGGTCCTGGTCCCCGGGCCGGTCCCGGAGGCGGCTGCCCGGGCACTGACGGGACCTACCCCGGCAGCCGCGGTGGACGCCGACGGGATGGGCGGCAATTTCCCTCGCTCCTTTTCCTTCTCCTCTTCTTCCTCTTCTTCCTCCTCCTCCCCGCCGCCCTCCTCGGCTGCCAGGGGCGCGGTGCTGCCCTGGCTCAGCTCCCCGTCCGGCGGGAGCACCTCGCCGGATCCGGGGGGCAGCTCTGCTGCGGCCGTGGCCGCCGGCGGGCTCTGCAGCGACATAGTCCCGTTCCTGGCCGCCCCTCAGCTGCCGCCGGCACCTGAAACCCCGCGCCCTCTTCTTCTGCTCCTCCCTCCCGCCGCCCCCGAGCGCCTCCGAGGAGCTCCCGCGGGCACCCGCAGCGCCGCCGCGGCACTGCAGCACCCGAGCTGCTCCCGGGCGCCCAGACACCCCCGCACGGCGGGGCGGGGCGGGGCGGAGCGGAGCGGAGCAGAGCGCAGGCCGGCCGCCCCCGCCGCGGCCACGGCGAGGAGGGGGAGATCGGAACGCGGCGCAGCTGAGACGGCGGCGCCGGATCCACCGCCCGGGCGTCCCCTTGGTGTCCGCGCCACCTACAGACCGCGGGCGGGAAGAGGGGCGGCCTCCGCCAGCGCCATGTTGTTTATAGGCGGCTCGTTGAAACGCGCCTGGTGACCGGGGCGCGGCGCGGGGGCAGCGGAGGACACGGCGACGGAAACTCCGCGGCGCAGGAACCGGAGCGGTGCCGGCCGGGCAGCCGGGCTGGAGCTGGGGCTGACCCCGCGCAGCCGCCCTGGAGAGGGCTGCTAGGGTGTGGGGCCACGAGTAATAAATATAAACGAGTAACAAATACAAACACACAAGTAATAAATAAATATAAATATAAATATAAGTCTGGGGTGAAAGGCCCTCGGCGCGGGTACCGTGAAGGCACGCCCGCTCCTCCTTCACCTCGGGCGGTGCTGGGTGTCGCAGGGGCTGTGCTGCCATTGACACACCTCACACGGGCCTGTCACCTCATGGCACCTTCCTCGTGCCTTCAGGTCACGCTCACACGAGGAAAATACAGAAATCATAGAATCGTTAAGGTTGAAAAAGCCCTTCAAATCATCAAGTCAAATCTTCAACCAAATACGACTGTGCCCACTACACCATATCATGAGGCCAAAACCTTATTGTGAAGGACTAAACCATATTGTGAGGAATGAATGTGTAATGAATGTGTGAGATGCAGTGCTGAACCAAAGTCTGTCCTGTCTCTGTTCAATGGCAAAGCCATGGCAATGCCAGGGGTGTGCAATTGGCAGGTCTCAGCCCTTTGTTTGGGCAGGTCTTGGGAAGCCTGAGGCAATACCCACTGTTGGAACCTCTGTGTGGTTCCCTGGGCATGCTGAAGCTTTGCTATAATTGTATGAAGAAAAATTGTCTTCAGAAGAGGTGCTATGTTGAACTGGTTGCAATATAGACCAAATGTAACCAGCTCTTGGCTGTATGGTGCTGAACTGCCCCTTGGCTTGGTATGTGCAGGGACAGGAGCCCTACTGCGTGTGAGGGGACCATGTTGTGTACCCCAAACTACACCAAATTTAAGTCCTTCAAACCATTAGCTGCCAGACAAAACAAGTTTCTTTCAGATCACTCTAATCTTGTGTCTGAAGAAGAGTTTCCTTCCCAGCTTTAGGAACAGAGTGTGAATTGCATTACAGACCACTTGAAACAAATCTTCAAAACAGTTTCTCAAATGGAGGTAAACGTGATAGTTTTTGTGTAGAGCATTGGTTCTACACAAGTAGCTCCTGCAGGAGCTGTGGGAAAGATCTCTGTAAGCAGCATAAAAGCAAAGGCACAATAGGTACTGCAGTGTTAATCTAACACACTGAAAAATGCTTTTCCTTTCTGAATGAACTGGCAGACTTGGAGTTTTTTATGTTTCATGGCTTTGTCTCCTTACCAAATTAAATATGAGATCTGGTTTTCCAAGAAGTTCACTCTCCTCACTGTGCTTACTTCCCAGTGGCTCTCAGCAGTTTGCATGAATAAGTGGCCTGCTGCACTTAAACAAAGCTCCCCAAACACTCACTTATCTTTTTCCTTTCCATGCCAAGAAATAACATAATGATAGTAATTGCAGCAACTTCAGTACAAGCAGCTTTACACCCAGTGGCAGTCCCTAACTAGAAATAATTGGCACAGCTGTTTTGTGGAGCTGTGCCGGCTTGAAACATGGAAAGATATGCTCCCTTGAACTTGTAGAGAGAGATGAAACAAAGAAAAAATTAAATGTAGGAAAGCAAGTATAGGAAGAAACTCATATTTTTTTTTCTGTTCCATTGAGCTGTAAAGGCCTGATTTTTGACAGCTTCAAAAACACTGAAGTAGCCTTCTATCAAAAGTATCTCTCAAAAAGCTAATGCAACATCAAAGACATAAATTTTGCTGTCCATACTCTCCTGTGCTATTTGAAGCTGAAGCACTCTATTGAACTAAACTAATTAAGGTGAATATTTTGACTCATGACAATTATGAAAATAGGCACAAAAGTACTGTTAAAAATTTCTTACTATTTTCGTAGGAGAGTAAAGGGACCACATACTGAAGGAGAAGAAAACACATTTTCCTACCCCTAACAAATGTAGAATACATTTAGTGCCCAGGGTTTGAAACTAAAAGTATTTCAGTATAATTCATAGATCCACAAAACAGTCAAAGATGTAACCACAGAGGTGAAGGACATGTCTAAACTGGCTTTCAGTTTGCTAACATGGATGGGTGCTAGCTGGGAGCAGCAGTGCTGCATGTATTGAGGCATTGCATGTAGACCCTTCAGTCGTTTGTTGCCAAAATGATGAACTGGGGTAGTGGGCAATGGAGCAGTCAGAAAACAGGATAAAGACAGTCTTTTAAAACACAAGATCTGTAGGATATACAGCATATACAATTTTCAAAACTAAATGGAAGCATGCAACTGCCGTTCTACAAACATCATGAATTTGTTGGCCAGATGGCCTGGGAGTCTTGACAGAGGACCATGCACATTCAATGACTGTATTTTGAAGGACCCTTTCCTTAATTTTTTTAAATCTCTTCTAAGCTGCTTAGAAATCTGTAATCACATGGTGCCAGCTACCTCACAGTATTTTTTGGTGATAGGAGGAAAGGGGAAATTCAACTGAAAACTGTTGCTCATGCCAAGCACATGCTGCCTGGGCCTTCACATTCCCCCTGGTTCCTGGCTGAGTTTGCAGTCCCACTGGACCCCATGCTGGCATGCCATGCTGGCTCAGATAAACGTATGTAAACTGCAGTTACAGCCCTGAATGGTTATGTGGGAGACATAGGCAGGATATGACCATGAACAGATTTTCTTCTACATATGGAAGAACAGTCCTGCCTTAGCAGGGTGTTGATCCTTTCAACCAGAAAAAGACCTTCTTGACAACTCATTTTTAAGTGGTTCAAAAATATGTTTCTTCTATCCAAAGAGTTTGAGTTTTCAGGAAGGGGAAAAAGTCACCGACACATCTCTGTGCAATGACGTGGCCAGGCACAGACTGCCACTAGGAATGACAGATGGAACCAAACCAAATGCTAACATTTGTTCACAAATGATTAGTAAATGCTTACAAGTAATAGATATACTCACAGAGAGTGGCATTTGGGAGTGATACACAAAGGTAAAAAATAAAGAGGGCTAAATTCCCGGGCTAGTATCTTCATGACAAATGAGAGTATCTCACATGTTTGTCTGCAGTCAGAAGTCAAATTCAGTCATAGCCAAAATTGCCTCTGGTTCAATTCAGTAACATTAGGGGCAAGTTTGGCACAGTATTGGATTTTCCCTGGTCCTCAAATGGTTTACTAGTATTTGCAATCAAATAGTGTCAAATATCTCCAGTGCAAACTGGTATTTCAGGAATTGAAGTGACCTGTGTCCTTTAGAAAAGGTAGGCTGAATTTTGCTGTTCAGTTGGTGATATACTCTCATCACACATCTGTACTGTGTCCCTCTCTTTTACTTAGTAGTCCTGTTTCTTTCTTTTCACACCTTTTGAAGATCTCGTACACTTCCCCATACAAAATATTTGGACCATTAAACAGATGTGTGCTTTGTAAGATAGACCCTGAGTGGGCACGAGGGGAAGCACAGAATGGCTGAAACATCAAAAGAGGAAGCAAAGCTGGAGACAACTTATTTCCTCTCTATGGGAGTAGGCGAGAAAGAAATGGTTGGGAGTTTTCCAACACAACAGGTTTTCAGCAAAACATTTCAGTTTCAACAGAAAGACTTGATTCATCGAAATGGAAATGTTTTACAAAGAAGCATCTTTTTCAATGACCTTTTAGCAGAACTCAGGCAAGATGCCACTGAAATCCACCTGCTACTCTGCCGACTCAGTTGGAGAGCTCACCACATTTGCCATGTGAATCACCAAAATCAGAGACAGCATAACTTCTGGACTCCTACTAACTCCTGAGCTGCGATACCCTCCTGTGCCACCTGCCCACATCATCCTTTAGGGAAGATGGAAGTTCATGTCTGCTCACAAATCATAACTGTTCTGAGACTGCACAACCTTAGACCTCGTAAGGAATGACCCCAGTCTTGTCCAACCTCCCCTATTTGCAGCCATCTGTTTCCCTTGAAACCTGGACTAAGGTATAAATCTGAGGAATTTTGTCAGAAAGAATCCAAATGATTATGAATCCATCTGCCATTGCTAACAAGCTAGTCCATTTATGTTTATTATTCTTGTTGCAAATTTGGAAATATGTCAACCTTGAGCTTGTTTTACTCTATCTTTTAGTCCCTATCTCATATGGCTTCATTTGCAAGAGAGAAAAGCTCCTTCTATTCCAGGAGCACATGTCCAAGGTGCACTCAAACTCTCCTAAGTCCACATTATTTCCTTTAAGACTAACATCAGATAAACTAATCTATAGCTCTCGCTTATCCTTTGGCCATGCTCCAGTACTTGGAAAGCCTCATTTTTAAAAAATGTTTATAGATATTTATAAAAAGTGGGGCAAAGAACTCCTCAGATAATTCATCTGAGGCACTTGCATGCAAGTTGGTGTGTCTTGGCAGATACTCAGTTATATCTTTCTCTTTGGCAAGTGGTAAACTTTTGATCGAAGGTACATCATCAGCCACAATGCATCCAGCTTGGGCATTCCTAGAACAGAGAAGGAAGAGATAATCAGCAGTTCTGTCTTATCTGCATCATTACATTTTCACTTTGGGTTCCTTGTCATCACTGACTGGTGCAATACAGCAGCTGTACCAGCTAATTGAAAAAGGCTTATGGACACTGGTGCCTAGGCAACAGGTGATTTTCTAGGTTAGTGATTAACTCATTTTTGTCTGCCTGAATAAGATGAATATTATATTACCACTCGCCTTGGAACAGGACCTTTTGGTTGAAAGAAATCATTAGCCTCTCTTTTACAAATGCTATGGCTATTTTAGTGATGTCCAGAGTGAAAGTGTAAAAACATGCAAACAATGGAAGAAAGATATGGCAAGAGAAAAATTTACTAAGTGAAGAGCACTCAGTGACCATGTAATTCTACTAAGGTTTCAATTTCTTCTCTCCAGAAAGTTAGTGTTGGTTATTCAATCTTTAAACTTCAGTTAATTTAACTTAAACTTTTACAGAATATAAAGAAGCATTATCTTCCCTAGTGTTTAGCAAGGGACAGAAGTTAAGGCTGGGACATAACCCACTACCTTTGTCATGCCTGATCCAGAGTTTATTTTTAAATGAGAGAGAAGCAGATATTAGGCACAGAATTTTATCCCATTTCTATTCAAACTGGAAATAAGAAACAAATGTGCCATGCTAAAGAAGTTTCAAATGAGGAGGTAGTAATAATGCTTAATTCAGAAAATAGCCTCTGTACCTTTGTCATCATATGATCTATAAAATTGTAATACTGTTAGAATTAAGATTTGTTTAGCATGGCTTTGCAAACCTGCACTTACTTAGTGGTTAACAAAAGAGTCGGATATCTTTAAAAAGGCAGTATTCTTGAACGGTTGTGATAGAGACAGATAAAACTTAAATAATTTCAATGTGCTCATCCTCTTTGCTTAGGGGGAATGGGAGGAGCGGAGGATGCCGGTGGAGGCGGCAGTAGCCGGGGCTGCAGCTCCCTCCAGCGCCGGCACGGCGGCGTTTCCAGGGAAGGGAGCCGAACTGTAATGAAAAGGCATCATCGCACTCGGGGTTCCTGGCGTTTGGGAATTCCTTGCTAGCTCACAGACATGTTTCACATGGTAGAAGTTCCTAGATTTTGAGCTCTAAAGATAATAAATATAGGTCAGATCATGCATACAGTGATTTGCAAGTGTATCCTGGAAACTGTTATGGCAAACGACAGACAAAATTAAACCCATGTGTTGGTTTGGGCAGGATTAAGAGCTGGATGCTTGCAGACCGTTGATAATTTTAATGCAGCATGTTGTATTCCTTTTGCTATATCTAAATGAGATAGGTACAGTGCCTGCTTCTTTCAATATCTTGGTTAGCTAACTCTAATTGTCTTTCCTATTTATGGCTAACTTTTACAAATAGGGGAGATGTCTGAACAACTTGTGGAGGTCTTGACTCTCCCAAGGAAGAAAGGCCTCAGGCAGACATATGATGGTAGCTGGAATCAGAGGGCTGTGGCTGTTACTGACCCCCCACTGAATGTTTGGTCCTTGCCGATGAATATGCACCTTTCCTGCCACTCTTTTCAGGCTGGCCTTTGAGATAAACCAGGTCTGCTTTTCATCTGTTGCTACAAGCCTATGGAAACCCGAAGTGGAGGGGGAGCCTCTATCACAGTACTAATGGGGCTGTTCCTGCAGCAGAGCAAGCCCTGAGGACAGTTCTCCCGAAATCCAGTTCCTCATGTGCAGCTGGAGTTGGGTTTGAATCTGCATGTGCAACTGCAGCATAGGCACGGATGTGCCCCAGAAACAAGCAGAACCTGTTGAGTGCCTGGCTTTCCTAGGCTTTCCCTTCTTCCCTGCTTAGGGCAAATTATTTGAGAAAGTCATTTGTTTCAAAATGAATACCAGGGCTTTCTCCCTTGCCTCCTGTAAACAACACCAGTTTCAAACCCAACTCCTCCACTTTCACAAGATTTTCATACCTTTCCCACACTATCAGTTGCGAAGTTCCCCTTAGACACTGCTATAGACCCACTGGCTGCTTTTCAACCTGAAGTAGCTATGAGAGTAGAGAAAAGGAGCACTGGGGTGGTGTTACGGCAGCCACAGACCAGAATCACAGAAGGGAGAGGAAAACTCCCAACAAGACCCCAAACTCTTCTGTAGTGTCACTACAGCCCCATCACACACATACAGACTGAAATGTTCACCATACCTCTGAGGAGCACAGCCGAGGTTTCACAGCAGATTTGGGGTGAGAACCAGCTTTAGGACAAATCTTCAGTCAGTGTGTGCTCTGAAACCAGAAGGTCCCTGTGTGCCAGCAAGAGGCACCAAGGGACACAACTCAATTTTCCAGAAGCACCAGAAGTGCTTATGAGATGGGATGGGATGGGTGCCAAGGGCATCCCTGTGCTGTGCATTGTGGATACCATTCAAACACCCTGAACTGCTGGCATGTGGCTGCAGACAGCACTCAGTTCATGTTGCAGGATGGTACTCACTGAAGGCCTTTTGAAAAAAAAAGTGCACCAATATAAGTAAGATCAGGATGTGTTTATGGACACTGTCTAGCTTCTTTTATATACTCATACTCACTCAAAACTTGTTTCTTCTTAAATAGTGTCTATTCTAGTAAAACCTTCTTGTCCACCCAAAAGCACAAAAATCTCCTCTCGGTTTGTGTGGGACAGAAGGAGTGATGTAAACAGAACTAATGTAATGGTGACTAAATTTACTTAATAAATGAACAAATAATGGTGTTTTGTTTCTGTCATCTTCAGAGGAATTGTCAAACAAGTGGTTGATAATCACATTTTCTGTCCTTGCCCTGTATCCCTGTATTAAAAAAAGGCAGTTTCTAGGGGCAGAAACTTTATAAAAGCAAAACATTGCTCTAAGTAATAGGATTGATATATCTGACTTCTTCCTTAATAATTATATTTTAAGAAATGTTTTCCCTCTGAACTTTTTCTGCACCTACTCTCCTTAAAAAGAAATTTTTGCAAATAAAATCTCCTTCACTGGAGTTCCTGAGACGCATAGTAGAGGCAGTAGAGAATTCTGTAGTTACAAAACACTTTTTGTATACCAGTTCCCTGTCTAAATTATTACAATTCTTGAAAATAAATCTGGAAGTGTTTTTCTTGAGACTGGCTTCAGCTCCTGGCTTTGCTGTCCAGTGCTGGTAGAGTGAGCAGGACATCACTTTCCTTTTCAATCTGAGTGACAAAATAGGCTCATCCTGGACTTCCACCCTGTACTGCTCCACTTGACCTCTCTGGATAAAGAAAAGGGACAGAGGAAAGCCCTTGCAAAGCTTCTTGTGAACCCTCTGTCCAGCAGAAGAGGCAATAAGGAAATGTGTGTAGATCCTTCCTGTGCCACAAAGCCTGGATAGAGGGGAGCAGGGGTGTTGGGAAGGCAGGCAAGGATGGCCCTGCTGTCTCCAAAGGGCTTAGCTGGCAGTGGGAGAAGAAGGGAACCAGCCTCTGCTGGTAGCACAGTGTCCAACATTTTTAGCTGATATTGCAGAATTTACTGTTATTGAGTACAGAGCTGCCTGATTTGCTGGAGAGCAATGCAGAAGTACAGGCTCCTTCCCAAGACAGTGGAGCCAAATTATAACATCATTTGTATTTAGCCAAGTAGTTCTATTTTTAATAACCTTTCAGGTGACCCAATCGGATACTTGGTAAAGCATGTCTAAAAGGAGATTAGTTTCTATCTTTCAGAGTATGAAGCAGTGTACTATATAAATTCTGCAGCTTAGCTACTGTCTGTTTTGAATGTCAGTTAGGATCAGGTAGAGTTTATGTGCTCCTGAGATTTAGCAGTTTTTATTCAGGATTTTTCAAATTTTCAGCATCAAGCTGAAACTTGGCATGTAAGCTGTCAGCACAGATGCTAGTTTTAGCCAAAAATAGAGTATGTTGAAACTTTAAAAGGTGTCAAGTGGCTTATTTATGCAGTGGTTGCAGATGCTTTAGTTTTCTGGCTTTTTCAATTATACAAAAGCTTACTCTGTCACCTTCCTCCAGCCTTACTCCATTCTCCAGCATTACAGTCCTGAACAGTGAGGAATAAGAAGGCCAGTAATCACACTGGAGCGATAATCCAAGGATGCTGGTGCCCTGGAAGCAGGTGTAAGTAATAGCCATTTTTGGTGAAACAGAACTATCCTTACCGAGTCACTATAAAGAAAATAATTAAGAAGACACCTGAACACACTACCCAAAATGATAACATATTGCTTGACAGCACAGTGAAAGGGAAGATGAAATCCCAGCACTGTGGAGGTTCCCTAACACTCTCATTCAGACAAGGAAGGACCTCCTTCCAGGGATCACCAAAATCTCCTCTTCCAGTAATCACTGCAGAGTACAGCTTTACATCCACCATGATATTTATTGAGTATGTGTATTAAAGTCTAAGGCACTACAATTCAGAAAACTTTTAATAGTATAGATTCACTTTTATTCAGTGATCTACAACACCATTTGAGTGGCAACAAACTGCCCCTCATAAAATAAATCAATCCAAATATATATATCCACAAGTGAACCCACTTGTTCCATTTTGTACAGCCAAAGAAATGCCCTCTGCCATAACCTAAGTTCTGGTAGACTAGAAAACAAAACTAGGAGATAATAAAACACAGTTTTCTTGCAGCATGTCCTGCCAACAGCTGCAGGAGAGGGCAGGTCAGTGTAATCAAGATGTACACCCTGTCCTCTTTCTTTTCTAAGTACCCTGAAGGACAGGATGGGGAAGATAAAGCTAGAGAGGTCCTGCGTAGTCAGAGGTCTGTCTCCAGCACAAGTAACATTTGTAACAAGTGGAGGAAATATGTAATTAATTGCAAGCATGTCAATACATTTAAAAAGCAACAAAGCAACATTTAAAATGTAGGTTTTTGTTAATTATAAAAGTTTTAAGAAAACTTACAGGTTGCAAAGATTGTGGTCAGGTTTCAACTGAACTTACTCATTTAACATTATCTTCAAATTCATAGATGAATTCTGTTTCCAATGAGCAATTTACTCTTGGCAGAAGCACTTGTGCCAATATAAGTTAATGTGCATGAGTCCCTTGTTCTACCACTCCTGGGGAGGCATGTTCCATCTGTTTAAAAAGTCACAACAGTTGCAGAAAAATATCTTTAAGTTTAAACCCTTTCATTCCACTGAATCAAACTAGGCACAAATATGAATAAAGACCAATCACAAGATTGTAATCTTGAAGCATTTGCTCATATGCAATACATAGTCAATACTTACTCATTTTATTTTCTCTGAGGAATGGTAGAATTTCAACACTCATTAGCTATACTTCTTTTAGAGGTCTTCAGCAGTAATTTCTCCTCTGAAATGAATCAAAATAATAGATGAGACCATATCATTCTCTATTTAGTAGCCAGTATTTGCAAACCTACAGTACTCCTGACATACAAACATTTTAGTCTTTCCTGTCAGAATGAAGCAATGTGAAAAACCTGAGCTAATTTATTAGCTAATTGAGACAGCTGTGGATGAGAACTAATATATGGTCAGGATTTGAAATTATGCCAGCAGGACCTTACTCTTCAAACAGATGCTCCAGTACTCTATTAGGAAAGTCACATATCTCACATTATCATTTGATGGGAACCAGCTCAGAAGTCTCTTTCCCTGCTGCTACAGCTGTCCCTGTGAAATAGCAAATATTTTCTGGTCATTGTGTGCTCTGTGAATTACTTTTCTGAAAGCTCAGGGTCCATTTTCTTAACTCTAAAAACATGGAGGCTGAACCAAATCATGTTTGTTAAAAAACTCCTAAGCCTCAGTGTGGTACAAATCTGGAGTTTTTTTTAGTAATTTCAAAATGTTAAACTAATTTTACAAATAAAAAAATTTAAAAACCCAAGCCCACAAGGGACTCTTGCAGGAGCATGCTGTGTGGTCATGTGTAGCGCTGGTTATGTTTAATCCAGGGGAAAACTCAGAAAAGCTGCTACATGATTCTTGAAAAGATGGTGAGGACCAGCAGCAGGACCTGGGCTCAGAAGTGGCTCAGTGCAGTCCCTGAAAGTCAAGCACCAGTTCCAAGGCTGGAACTCACCACACTGGTATAGGTTCTGTGCAGGAAAGGGCAACTAAATCAACCTCTGAGGGAGATGCAAACAGGGCACCCCCGGGATTCAGAGCCCAAGTTCACTTCTGGGGCCTGGCTGCCTACACGTGCACAGAAGGGGAACGTGCACGCAGGTTATATTTTGCAAGAAGTGTTCCAAAAAGGTACAGTGAATATTTTTGCTTGTGGTGTGATTTGACACATGACATGCCACAGCAACCTTCCAGGGCAAAGAATGTGGTCCCAGTATGTATCTGATATAATTAAGGATGTATGACTTAAGTACCAGCTCATGGCTTGAAGTGATACCATTGGACTGAGATACAACATTGTGGTGCTGCTTTCCAAGTAGGGAATTGCAATATGCGCTAAAAATACTGTTGGGCATGTGGAAATGCAGAGTATTATCGCATACAGAGGGGGACATGGAATGTCAGTTCCACTAGAAGTCACCACAGAAGAGGGAAAACATAGCATTGGACATTTTAAAGTAAGCCCTTTTGCATTGCCAGCAAGATAAGCTGGGGCTGGCTTGACATTATCTCTCCCTCCACTCTGTCCCTTGCAGGATGACAAATGATCTGTTTAGAAGTGAGTCATAGCTAAATAAAACATGCATAGGTAATCATTTGCACCATATTAGGCATCAATTTTCCACCACACATCATATCTATATAGCTACTGCAGATATTGTTTTCCTCCCTGTGTTTTGTCACGGGAAGATGTATTTATTTTTAAGCTCTATTTAAATTCACTCATCTCTAGGAAAACCAGGAGGGGATGCTTGACATGAAAGGACCTCATCCTCTCTCCAGACCCAGTGTGTGCCCAGGCTCTGCTATCCCAACTCTGGGTGGCACACCATGACTGTGGTTTAAGAGAGCATCCGGGAGAGAAGACTTGTTCTGACAAACTTTTTAGAAAAAGTACCCAAGATCTGAAATTCTGGTTAGAGACAGCAGCATCTGCTGACTTATTTAAATGGATACATTCTGGTTCTAACAATCATAGAATCAGAAGAGGGGGAGTAGAGAAATTTATATACTGAGTTACTTGGGAAGGAAAACAATGTAATAAACAAAACATTCTGGATAAAAACCAAAGTGATTGAATTCAGCCTTAGAGAGCTATAGAGCCAACTCCTGCCCATTTTACCCATATGACTAGTTTCATTAACAACAATCTGCTTCATAATAAATTGCCAGTTATAATAAAAACAAATGACTTGTTCTTTTGCTTCTCTGTTGCTACGCATTTTAATAATTCCAGTCACACTCGTTAAAACTTGCGCTTTTATACTCCCATGTTGTAGGAAACTCTTCACATTACTGCTAAACCACTCTACCTCCCTCTTTTGTCTGAGCAATATGTCAATATAGGATTTACAGAAAAGGTAGAGGAAAAGTAAATACATGAAAACAGGTGCAAGAGCAGGATGATGCAACCACCTGCTCACTCTGCCCACAGGAGCAATGAGACACCTCGGGGCCATGAGTGTGAATCCAGAAAGTGGCACTGAGTGAATTTCATGCCAAAATGTTGACAACATCTGATATGTGCAAGAGGGATGCTGAGTGCACAGAACTGTGTGTCTTGTGGAACATAATACCATGCAAACACCAATGGGATTAGATTTGCACACAGTAGGTATTTTTTACTATAAAAACAGATGTGCCTCATAATTGCATCTAAAAGGTGCGTTCCCAAAATTAACAATCCAAAACCTGTACAAAGGTAACTTTAATAATTAATTTAGAAGAGTTGTTCTCAGTTTGTTTGTGCTGTAAGTACCAATTTTAGTAAAGTACTGTGTGACATCCATGAAGGGATTTTTCAAATATTTTTTATTTTGTCACATTTTTATTTGACTCTATGATTCGAGGACAAAGGGGTGACTTAGAGCACCGAGTTGCTTTAAAGGAGTTGCTTGTTCTTTTCTACTATTCATGGTGTACTTAAGGCTATTCAGGAGAACCATGATCTTTAATATGCACGTGTACAAAACATAGTCCGCAAAAACAAGTTGGCAGAATTTTGCACAGAGCTGTGGGTAACATCTCTTTCCTAAGAAATGGTACATTTAGGAAGTGGCTGGCAGTTTTTTATTACAACCATGACAAGTGGCATCCCAGAAGACACCCTTTATGCCCATTCTTTTCAGGAGCATTACTCAGAGCATTACACGAGAGGGCAACTGGCTCAGTGCTGCAACAGCTCTGGAGGGAGAGATTTCACTTTACTGCCCCTATGAAAGGGGAAAAGTGAGGTAAAATTATATGAATTTCGATTTTTATCCACATTTCCAAGAGCTGCACTTTAGAAGCTAGGAGAGTTCTGTCCAGACATTATTCAACCCCATTTCTGGAGCCCCTAAAGCTGTTATGCTGAATGTTGTACAGAACTGGAATAGAAAGGCAGGCCCAAAGACAGCTGTGTGTGATAC
This sequence comes from Empidonax traillii, assembly GCF_003031625.1. Taxonomy (NCBI): domain Eukaryota; kingdom Metazoa; phylum Chordata; class Aves; order Passeriformes; family Tyrannidae; genus Empidonax; species Empidonax traillii. The sequence continues at coordinate 141,249 of NW_020955886.1, forward strand.
AACTGATGATAAATGAATGATAATGGATGGAAATAAGAACACTATGACCCTTCAGCCTTCTGAAGAATTGATATGCAGGGAAGGTGTGAGAGGGTAAAAACTTCCTGTATTCTAGCAAAAATATTGTTTCCAAATAGAAGGACTTTGCTTAGAGTCTTTTTACAGTCTAGCTGAAGATTCATCTTAACACTGATGGGTATTTAGTGAGTTTAGATATTTCTTCTCATGCTTTATGCATGTTTGATGAACTATTGTGGAACCCTCTTGGTTGTCTACAAAGTTGTGATCTCTGGATTAAGGAGGGTTGCCTAAACCTTAAGAGTTTGCCCTATGGCTGAATCTGGCCCTACCAGAGTTCAGCATTGCAGTGGTGCTCTGCAGCCAGAAATCCAGCACCTCTGGCTCTGATATAGATTTATCAACAGAATAAACCAGAGCCCAGGCTGCTGCCAGCCTCCACGGATCATGCAAAATGCATTTCAAACAGAATAAAAAATCACTTAGGTCTTTGTCTTGCACCAAGGATAAAACAGTCCCAATTCAAACAAGTAAAAATTATTAATGGTAACAGACAGCTGGATAACTGAAAACACAGGTCAAGGACACAAGACGTCCTTGCCTCCGTAGTTTTCCATTTGCTCATGTTGCAAATGTCTCCAATGACTATCTGTTCTCTTGGCTTGTTTCTAGTCTTGTGGGCAAAGCACTAGCTGTGATGAACTCGGGGTTCATGTGAGCTGAGCTCACATGATTAAGTCAGACTCCAGACTCCCAGTATGTGGGTAAAACTCCACACATGGTGCTTTCTTCAGAGTTGTAGCACTGTGCCCTTTATTCTCTGCTGTATAAACCTGGGCCCATTTAATCTAAGGCATCCTGCTTAAAACTGGTTGGCATAGTGCTGAAAGATGATTGAAAAAAGAGAGAGCTGAATGACAGGAAGTGAAGCCAAACTATAAGGGGTGTGAACCTTGTTTTCCTTTTCAAAGTAGAACTAAATGTATATGATCTAATTTAAAATGTCAGGATGCTTTTGAAAAAAAAATTATATATAATGTTTCATTTTAGTAAGAAGAAATGATGAAAATCTTTTTACTACCAAGCAGATGCAGATGACATTGGCTGGCAGCCTGTTACAGCACAGTAGTTCAAAGGGAATTTTTCCAAACATTACCACAGTAAATGCTTTTTTTTCTTCCTGTTGGGATCTTACTACTATGAAGTCAGTCAACTGACAGAATTTCTCATGTTTTGAGTGGTAATAAATCTTCGACAACCATGTTAACCAACACTTTGGACAGTTTTGCTGATTGATATTACTCTGTATCCCACAGTACAAATTGCTGAAACAGGAGAAGGGGCTTCAAACATTTCCTTCCTAGTTTTCATCACCATTGTATGACCACATGAGAGAAATAGCAAGGAATTCATCAATAACAGCAGTAAGCCACAGTTCAGGTTTTGAGTCAAAAAAGAAAACAAAACCAAAACAGCTTTTCCTTTCCCACTCCCCCTCCTTATTCCCATCTATCTAACAGATTTTGGGAGAACTCTTAGAATAATTTCTCTTTTCAATGCTTCCAATTTAAATGACTTACTAGAAATGAATATTTCATGGCATATCAGGACTCTGATCTTCAAAGCTTCATCTCTTTAGTGCTAATTATTTCAACAAGACCTATACTAAAGGCAAATCCTGTCACTTTTCTGTGTCGTCTGCATTAACACTATAAAACTAACTTCATCTGACAGTTAAAGTTCTTGTTTCTGGTATTTCCTCATTTTTACTTTTTAGTGTCTCCCACACAAAGAAGTGACACAGTTTGAAAAGGCATTGGGATTGGAAACCCCACAGTTAACCAGTTATGGCCTCATTAGTTAAAAAAGAAGGAAGACTTCAAACATTTAATCCTTAGTTTTCTTTCTTTTCAAGCCAAAACTACCTTTGATTTCTATAGTGGAAATTCCCATAGCTGTACTCATAAACAAAGTACCCTTTAACCCTGCAGGTCAGTTTGAAATAGTATGCATTACTGAGCAAGGAAGCAAGGTCTGCTTAGACACCTACATGTTTGGACTTAGAAAATTTTCCACTTTGGAGTGAGTAGTTTCCACTAGACCTCACTCCTCTTGCTGCGTTAAAAAAAACCCAACAAAACAAACCCAAAACAATCAACCCTCCATCTGTATTCCTTTCGCAATCTGGTGGGCCCAAAGGTAATAAAATAACCCCCCAAGCCCAACAGTTATGTCATTTGATCAAATGGAAAGACTTGCAGTATGAAGCCGGAAATCTTTTCCATGTACCTTGGCCAAGGTCAAGACAACCCTGTGTACAGCCTGTGGCCTGGGGTATCAGCATTTCAGATACACTTTCAGAGGCTCTTGCCACAGTCCTTTCATGCACTGTGTACACTGAGAAAAACATGTGAGACAAAGTTCAGGCTCTTCATCTCAGCCTTTGAAGTTCCCTCTTCTTCCTTTACTCATAGCTGACCTTCAGCAGCCTATCTCTCATTAGCTGCAATTCCCAGAATCTTCCTCTGTCCTGACTTCTGCCTGACTCTGGAAGTCTGGCTGAGCATCCAAGTGGACCCTTACATTGAGAACCTGAAAAACAAAAGCAAATGGGAATGAGCTACAACAGATTAGCACAGGGGCTCCTGGTGGCATTCCACCTGTCCCTTGCTTGTATAATCCTCCAGGTGAGAGCACTAAGGGTGGGTGGCTGCTCTGTGGTGCCTGAGCAGTAGAAACCAAGACCACTGCAGCCAAAGAGCAGTAAGCACTATAAGCATGGGGCAATAATTTCTCCAGCCTACTCTTTGTGCCACTGAGCAGCCCAAACACGGGGGAATAACGTAAAGGAGGAAAGAACTGGAGTTTCAGACTTCTGCTGTTTGTCCTCCAACCTCTGAGCTGAATGACCTAGATCAATTTTGACTTTCTAAAATTGGTATTCGCAAGTGCAGCACTTTACTGCTCTAAATACTCAGGGCAGCTCTTCCCTCAGTACCTACATATGGACTTTTCCACACTAAGTTTGCTGATGGAGAACCAAAAGGCTTTGCATGCCCTTACCCATTCTCACAGCCAGTCACCCAGGTACACAGCATCCTTATTCATAGTGATCAGACATATGAAACTAACGATTCAATTCCAGTTTTATAAGGTGCAGATTTCTGTAAGGATAGAGTTATCTTCACAAACAAATCTGCTGTTTATTTTCAGACCCCATGGGTTTGACAGTTTTATTAGTTTTAGATGTGGATCTTAACTAACTTCCATTCTTTGAGTATTACAAGATTTTGGCCTCTTAAACATATAATAAACTTGATGAAACAATAAACTAGATTAAATGAAATGGTGCAGAATTAGCTCTGCATTTGAACTGAAATTTTATTGTACCGTTTAGCAAACATAAGGATAAGCTTGTAAAGTTGTTTTTTGAAACAGTAAAACAAGTATGATGATTTGGGGACACATAGTGTAAGTAGGATGAAGTCTTATAAAGAAAAATCCCTTATTACATTGTAGCTGGAAAAAACCAAGGCATAATAATTTCCATGTGTTCATACAAGCTATTGGCACAATTTCTCCAACGGAGCTGAAACGGTATCTGCAGTTGGCCATTGGGGTGCAAACTTAATGTTTGTTTGAATGAAGCATCCTGGCGTGCACAGGTGATCTTCAAACGCCAAGGATTTCTTCTCCATTTTGCGTCACAAAATACTTGCAGCAGTCCTATAGCATGTGACAAAATGGTTTATGATGAAGAGCCAAATTGTGATACCTGTGTTCACAGCTATTTAGCTTTTACCCTAGATTCCCTTCCCAAATTTTTCCCCATTTTATCCCACTTCTGTTGGGCTTGTGACCATATAAACTATATGAACAACTGTACTTCTGTCAGGCTAGTCACCCTGTTGGAACTGCCAGAATCTCAGTGGGCTGGTAAATCACAGTTCAATAGCTGCTGCCAGACATAACAAGTACATCCACTGATGTCAGAGAAGCTATTTATGAAGCAAGATGCCACTCAAAGGGAATATGGGGATCTCACAGTTGACCTGTTTGCTAGGAATGGGGAAGTAAGGAGAACAAAAACAGGCACAAATGTTAAAAAGTCTTTTTTATGGTTAAATACTTATTTTGGGATTGCAAATACAGGGAAATAAGGAACATAAATATATTAATTCAAAAACGAGATTAATGAAAATGATTCCTCACATAAAAACTGAAGCATGATGATAAAAAAAGTATATATTCCAGCAGAAAATCCATCACCATTTACCTCTTTCTGTTAATACAATCGTAGTTTAGGCTAAATCCATCATAAAACTTAAATGAACTGGAAATGAGAACATTCTGTTTTGCAACTGTTAAAAACTACTGAACGTTATTTTTAAGTTCACCACAGATTTTGTCAACAAGTCCTTGCTCCTTGAAACTCCTATGTACACGCTTTCTACTCTTTTCTAAAAAGGACTTTAAAAAGCCATTAATTTGGCTTAGTTTGCATGGGAATGATGCAATCTGGACAATGTGGAGAGCAGAGTTTGAAAGACATTGTCTGCAAGGCTGTGCTGTGTGATAGGAGCACTCAGATCTGGAATGTTTAGTGAAACTGGAATAAAGAATATTCTAAAATTCATGAACAACTGATAAGGCATGAATAAAATGACTTCCATGTGTATGAGATTATTATAAATGGGATTTCTCTTTTAAACAAAGAGTACTGCAAACAAATACATGATCCAGTTTATTAACTGGAATTGGCTGGATTACAGTTTGAGAATAAGATACACATGTTGGCAATTACTACACTTCACTATAGTTAGGCCTTTGAAAACATAAACATACATCATATATTTTTTCTTGTAGAAATTGTAGTCTTTTAATCTTGTCTTACTAGAATATTTTGAGATGTATCTTTTAAAAATGTTTATTCTAGCCTGACTTCTGAATCCGTATTGGGACATAAGAGGGCAGATCCAGATTCCATCTGTTACAGGAGCTGGGGTAGAAGTTAGGAAGGTCTGACAGCCATCTGGAGCATACCACATTATACTAGGTATAAACATTTTAGTGGTTATCATGTTTATCTATAGCCTGTGTCACCCAGGGTATGAAACCAAGAGAAGCATAGCCTAGTTCAACTAGGAGAACAGCCATGTCAGTGCTCTGTTTTATCAGGGCTGTTTTATCCTACAGGATGGTTGTTCTCATGTCCTGATCTGTAAAACGTGGCAAAACAGAATTTCCCTACTTCCCATAGCTGTTATTAGGCGAACTTAAACTGCCAGGCTCTTAGGTGCCAGTTGCCAAAGAAAGCTAGATTGTATTTTTGTTGGGTTTTTTTAGTGCAGCTTTGAAAGAAAAAGCTTCTCTGCTTGGTATAAATAAAGAGAGAAACCTTCTGAAGAACAGCAGCCTGGCATTCAAGGCTCTCGTGGGACGTCCAGGCCAAGTTCTTGTTCCCTCTCAGGCAGAGCCCTTGATTCGCCCCGGGTCTGCTGCCATGCTGGTGAATAAGCCTTAAAAGCAAAAGGCTGCTGGCCATTTTGGAGCAAGTCTCTCTCAGAGTTAGAGCCTTCTCTTTCTGACACACCATAAAATGTGATTTAAGCTCTCCATAAGTTTTGAGAGAGCTCTGTGCTGGGATACGCTGGTTAAAGTGGAGAGGGGCAAGTTAGATCCCATGGAAAGGAACAGCAATACAGATCTGAACCAGAATACCATATTTAGCCGAAACAAATGATTGTTGTTCCACAGTTTGGACAGGTGGCTGGCAAAAACAGTCAGGGGCAATTCAAAGATAATATTCATGTGCTGTCCCACTTCCCCATGTTAAGGAAATTCATGTTAATCCTGACACTAATTCAGTACTGGACTATGACATTAGGAGGACATATGCAGCAAGTAGGAATGTGTCTGAAGAGATCATTAGAGGAAATTCTTCACTCTCACAATACAAGAACTTTGTGCAGCAGCTGTAGGAAAAAGAAGATGAAATCCAGGCCCCAAAGCTCTGCTTCAAGCCCACCATAATTTCCAGCAGAACCAAGCAATGAGGACAAAGTGTTTTGCAGACATTATGGGAGCAATAATTTTGGTGCTGTTAGTCCTATTCTGGAGTTGCTAACACACAGGCATGAAAAAGACAGATCTAACCTCTCCCTTCCTGTCATGCAGCCTAGAAAACCAATGAAGTATTGCAACAGATAGGAACAACAGCATAAATGAACCTTCTTATCTGACTGACACCAGTACTACTAGCTCACAGTTAAATGAGTTAGAAAGATGTGAACTTGAAATGTCAAGTTTAGAAGACAGAGGAACTCCAGCCCCAGCTGAGATTCTCATGCAGCAGCTCCCCAAGTACAGAAGTGACACAGTTCAAGCATTATTTACTTTAACCAAAATTTACCACCTTTACAGTATGAAGGACTGCCCCAGTGAAGGAGCTAAGTCAGTCACTAAGCTAGTGTCCTCCTTCCATCACAGCACAGACTAAGATGGTCAGGTGATGGATTAACTTCATGTATTGAAATTCAAGATTCATCAGAGGTATAGCAAGACCTCACTTTCCAAGCAGAGCCTGGGATAAAATTACATCAGATGCCATACAAGTCTTCAGCTGCCTTGAGCAGTAACTGTCTGATGTTACAGAAAACTCCAGATTATTTTTGGGTTTGGTGCTGATTCTAATGTCACTTTTAAACAACATGAAAAAAGGAGGAGTTAAAATTGAGAACTTCAGAAATCTTACTAGAGAAAATGCAGTTGAAATTACATGAGATGGAAGTATGTTCTGAAAACTCTCCAAAGGGTCTTAAAAATGCAGTAGGGGGAGAGAAATACCATCCAATTAGTCCTCTAGTCCTACCCACCAAAATGACCATGCTAAATAGCAAAATAATCAGTTAAGGAGGGATCAGAAAGCATGGAGAAAAAATTGAGTGAAGGACTTAACAAAGCCAGTATTTCCACCTCTCTGTTTCATTTCATTTTTACAAAGCCAAAGATGGTTTTCTTGTCATTATAAAATGAAAGCCAGCCCTGCCCTGTTTTGTTAGCAAGTGTTGATCTTTTTATATCAGCTACCTGCTCAGACAAGCAGAAAATTTCAGATAAATCCTTGTAACAGTTGGTTTGTTTTTTTTTTTTACCGTAAGGCCAAAAAAAAGGATGAGGCATTTGCTTCTTTGAAGAATGACAGAAGCCTTTTTGCTCTGCCTCTGTGTTTGTGACTCTTAATTGGTGACAGCAATTAAAAGCTATTGCCCTGTAAATTTTCTTCCGTCATCAGCCTAGTTCATAAACTGGAGGCAGCCAAAGGTGAGCAGAGCCCCGGCGGTCAGTGGATTTCTCAGGTTGGCAGCCAGCACTCGCACTATTGCTGCTATGTCTTTATTCCTGTGATAGATGTGCACTGGAGCAGAGATCCACCAGCTTTGCAGCAGGAGTGGTGGCATGTATCTCATACCACAGCAGCTCCACAGGGCTGACATGACTGTCTTTACTTTCATGTCCCCATCTTTGCTGCATGCTGGGCTGAGCCACCAGCCAGCTAATGGCTTTATCAGCCACCTGCACAGGATTAGGGGGAACAACCCTTGACTAAGGCTTCACAGCAAGCCCTGGCAGTGCCAGTGGCTCTGGCATGTGGGAAGCTGAACTGCAGCAAAGATCAGATGCATTTGTGCACCCAGGCTTTAAAAAACAGCTGCCTGTCACTGTACAGCCACAGGGGACTCAGATGGGTTTTGGCAGCTGGATCCAGTCCCCATATGCATTACAGTGTAGATGGCACCAGACAGTAACCAAACTGCTACAAGGCAGCAATGGAGACCTGGGGAACTGCTCCTGAGACAGAAACCCTCCATCACAGCAACCCCATGCCAAGAACTGCAGCAATGCAAGGAGAGAAACATTTGTCTTTTTACCTGGAAGGTCTTAGTTCTGGTGTTCATACAGTAAGAAAGTTATTATTATCAGTAAATCTGTCCCTTTCTCTCAGACACAAAATTTGCAAAGGTATGAAGCCAGGTGTCTGATAATGTAGAAATCATCTTAGAGATGAACACCATCAAATTTTTTTTAACTGGTGATTCTGGAGGTCTTTCCAAATCCGAAAGCCTTTGTTTAGGGATAACACTAATTTGCCAGCTGACAATAAGGTTACCTTGGATGCTTAGTACAAAAATGAACAGATAGGATCACAAATCTACCTTACGCTAGATTCAGGGACCCCTAGATTTTAATTTTTATATTTTCTAATGCTTGACTTCCATTATGGCAGGAATTACATTACTGTAATGGGGTCAACTCTAGGAGCCATTACTTTCAATAAAACCAATGGCAACAAGATTAGATGCAAATCTATTTACAGCAAAGCCAATCAACCAACCAAACCAAACAACACCCCAAACATGTAATTTATAAAGCGTTTTCTCTGATGCAGTTCATGCACAGCTCCATGGGAACCATGAGGGAGTATATTCTTTGCAAGGCCAAAGAAGGCAAGTATCAGGTGGAAGACACTTTAAAATGGATCTACTCTAAGTCATTGAAACTTCAGCAGCTGTTTGAGATGTCTTCTGGTTCTCTGACTCTAGTCTGTTCTTTTCAGAGCAAACATGAACTATCTCAAATCAAAACATTTTTCTAATCAACATTTCAAAGGATTAAAAAAAAAAAACTTTCTCCTTTACAGAGTGTCAAGGGAAAGGTCACAATGAGGAACTGAAAACCAATACACTGCTTTTAGACAGAAATTCCTAGAAAAGAGGAATGGGGAAGCAAGTATAATGAACAGCCAAGGAACGCTCTTTAAGAATGGTCTTCATAGAGTCTTCAAGCGCATCTTAAGTAGAGGTGTAAAAACACCTGTAAAAAGCTTTGTTAGTGTTACAAGAGTAGCTGGAAGCAGAATTCTGTGATAGTAACGAAGCTGCTACTGCAAATATTTTACAATGGAGAAATAAGCTTTTTGTAGCTAATAAACCCATATATATTTAAAGAAATGATGCATTATCCAGATCAGCATTATGTTTCACCTCTGATTTTCTTTTTTTTTAGCACCCCTCTGCACGCTTCTTCCTTGCCAAAAGCTATAAACCTTGAGAGAAGAGGTAGTCATGCTCTGCACAAGTGTAATAGTCTAAACATGCCTTTTTTCTGAAGATTGAGACATAAAAAATTAATGATTTACAAAACACCTCTGCTTGAGGCCTTCTTTCAGCTTTTATTAATTAAAAGTACATGCCTTTGATACAAAGTGGAATCTCTGTGAGGCAAGAGGTGCTGCATTCTCAGATATATTTAACAGAGAGCAATGTAATAGATGCAACTTATGGCTCTTCTATGCCACTCATATCTTTGGTAGCATAAATTTAGAAAGTGTTAAAAGGTCTAATGCCAATAAAAGTTAAGCATGTAAAATCAAGCCAAAAAAGGGGAGATGATGCATTCTCTCAGGAATCTGTCTAAGGAAGTTATGGGTGTAACTGCTGCCCTCTTTGGCTTTGGTGAAAGTCTAGAGCAGGAAGTGTTGTGGGATGTCCCTCGGGAAACTTACTGAAACAATAGCTATAAAGTAAGTGGGAAATCTAGATAAGAGAACTGATATAAATCCTTAGAAAAATTTATCTCCTATTGGATTGAGAGTCTAGAAGGGTAATATCTTCCTCCTGGAATTAACAGTTTATTCAGGAAAATAAATGAAATGCTATAGCAATGATGGATTCCCCCAGAACAGTTACTGGGACTTCTCATTCAGAGGAGAAATGAGAGGATTTTTCTTTTTTTACTCTGATATGTTTTTAACAATGGCTGTAATCAAATTTAAGGGATTCAGACAACAGAAATAATTTCTAAACCACTTGGGAAACTTGTCAGGATTTTGTGATTTATACAAAATGAGCAGCCTGAAAGCTGCTTTTGAGGTGGCTCTGTGAAAACCTGCATTTACTACTGGAAAGAGCCATTACTGAAAAATGTCTCAGAAAATGTTCAAAGTAGTCATGTGCCTGACTTCTTTTTCTAAAAGCAGAAGCTACTTCGTTAAGTCTATTCTGGAACAATACTGTCAGTTGTTTTCTGAGTATTCAGAAGGTCCTGCTTTGTTTGCAAAATTAGAGCAGAGAATAAACAAAAGCAAATTGTCAGCTTCTGCAAACCATCTATTTGAAGCTGGGGGCAAATATCAGGATACCTTCTTGCCTGAACATTTTGAGTCAGACTACATCAAATGCTGGAAATGAGAGTAAAGTTCAACAATGCTATTTTTGTCCTTTCCAAGTAACCAACCATCTAACTGTGCTGAGCTGCCCCATGTTGAGACTGCAGTGCTTACACCCAGAGACCTGCTGAGGGGTGTGAGTGCCCAGCTGCCCTGCAGATACACATTTTAAATGTAGCTTCAGTGTCTGCAAATGGAGACCAAGACCTTCACTTGCCTAAAGCACCAGGCTCTGTTCAGTGCAAAAAAAAGCATGTATTAGCATGCTATGCTTCTTTAGGGAAATGGGTGACCAGAATTAGTTGTGTTGAAACTGCTTCTTCTGCTGTAGCAACTTTTTAAACTATAGAATTTATTGGTGCAAAAAACCAGACATGTTCCTAATGCCAAAGCTGCAGTGCCCAATGTTTTATATCTGTACTTCGCAGCACCACTCAAGCCCCAGTGCTGACTGGTCCAAGTAGTCTTAAAAGTTAACTGCTTGATTATATCACAGTAGCTCCCCGAGAAGTTCCCACATGAAAAAATCACTGCTGACAGAGTAGGAAGGGAAGAGGTTCAGGTAGAAATTCTCCCTCTGGCATACACATCTTTTAAGATTTGATGTGGACCTAAACATGTGAAGAATATAGCTTTCACCCACAGATGGCGATGAACACAGTCTGTGCCTTCCCAAGATAGAAAACTGCGTATTTAGACTCAAAGAAACGCCAACATACAGCTTAAAGAAAGGACTCTAGTATATGTTAGAACAGGATAGTCAGTTTGGCATGAAAAAGGTGAGAGTCAGATTGGTATCCACCCGTTCATCAGGCTCTGAGCAACCCAGGAAAGCACAGGCTCCGAAGAAAACTGCCTCATCCTAATAAGGCAGAGCTGTCTGCTGGTGACATAGTCTGGATGCCTTCTATATGAACTAATGCAAACCACCAGGAGAGCTGCTTCTGCACGGCTGAGGAGCTGCGTCATCTTTCCATCAATAACAAAGTGTGATCATCTCTGAAGGATTGTTTGTGCTGAGCTGCACACAAATGCTTTACTTGTATGTGTGCTGCATGAAAATCTTGTGTTACGAGAAAAGCCACTTACCGGTGTCCCAGGTTACCCTCTGCATCTCCTTCAATATGAAAGCCCAGTGAAAATAAAACAGTCATCGTGACTGAATAGGGAGCATTTTTTCTGCACAGGGAATATAAAATTATAGCAAACTTTTTTTTTTTTTTTTTGGCTCTGTAGCAAAATTGTATTGCTTCTTTTTTTGACTGTCAGAACCTTCCTTTGTTTAGATTTAACTTGATTTGACTATTTGGAAATAATAGATATGCTTTGGAATGGAAGGCAACAGCTCAGTAGAAGGGCATCTAACCAAACAGCCCTGCTCCTGCCTATTGCCCAAGTGGAGGCGACAGGGTGTCTGCTGAGGTAGGAGCTGCCGCTCACTTGTTTTGAAGAAATATCTTTATTTCTCGATATATTTATAACATTCATATCCACTCCTTTACTGGGTTTCAGGGAGAGCCAGATCTCCCTACTGACATCAAGAAAAGGAGCTTAAAACAGGCCAATAACAACTTTTGGGTTTTAAAGCAGGCTCTTTGGCTGAGGAGATTTTGCATTACAAGCACAGATAAGAAACAAGTCATTTACAAAGAAGAAAGTAAGTACATCATGTAAAAGTAGCTCATGTTTTGCTGTAGTTCTTAAATTTTGTTGCCAAAAAATTATCCTTGCTGTAGCAAGATTTCCATCTGAATTATTAGGAGATTTGCTTGATAAGTGCTGCAAGATGTGCCTTTTGGGCCAAAATTTCTTTTTGGTCTATTGGCATTGTGGACCTTTCTCCTTCAATCAGAAATGCCCAATATATTAAGATGAAAATGAACACTAAACTACATCTACTACATTTTACTCTTTTTTTTAAAATAGTTTTAAATATTTGCCCAAAACACAGTGGCATGGGGGCATTTCATACTTTTGCAAAGCAGCAAAGTTAAAGCAAGTGGTGACCTTTTCTTACCACCTGCAATCATCAAGTATGGATCTACAGGTCTCCTAAGCCCCCTCCATGCCCTCCTTCCAGATTTCTTAGTAGAATGGGGTATCGGTGGCTTGAAAGAGAGCAAGGAATTGTGGTGACATGAGGGAAAGAGAATGTGCTGTGGTGCTCTGGGGTGAAGAAACAATGCAACTGAAAAGATTTTTTTTAAACACAGATTTTTATCTCTGAACAGAAAAGAGCACAAGCTTATTCAACTTGCATTTTTTGAGGTGGCTTGATTTTGTTTATCATCATAGTTGCTCCCTAAATTTCAACTACAATGAATTTTCAGTTTGGAAGAGGTGCTCTCGTTTGCTCATCAATTACTCAGGAAATAAAGGTAACCCTGATGTTCACACACGCAGAGGAACCTCCACCACAAATGTTCCAGTTACTATAAGCAGCTGCTTTAATAGAAAGATACTCAAGAGGTGCCTCAGACCAAGCACAAATCCACCTCTACGCTAATAAAGGAGAAAAGAAGTTGAAGTTTTGAAAGGTGCTTCTAAAAGTCCTTCTAATTAATACATATACACAGTGCCAAGGAAAATTATGACGGACCGCTTTGACATGCCATCTCCTACAGATATGCCTTTTCTCTGCCAACAAACCACATGTGTCAGACTCTACCTGTGACAGGAGTGAAGCTGGGTCTGACTAGAGATCTACAATCCATTGACAAGGTTTCCATTTCACTAACAATTCCTTAATAGTTTCAAGGTGCTAGTCATATGGTTTCAACAACGGGCAACTTCCCTGTATGAGTTATGGCTTCCACTTCAACTTTCCACATTGGAGTCAGGGGACAGACCCAGTAAGTGGAACTCATAGTCCATCCCCGTTGGAGCAACAGAGAGGGGGATTGCAATACACTCAACACTCAACAAAGAGACCAAAAAATGTGAGCAAGCATAGTCACTGGTGTGGCAGAGTGTCACTGAAACACTGTCAGGGTGCCCTGACAACTCACTTTAAGTGTAGCCAGTATAGAAACCCATTTTAAATTTTCCAGAAAACTGTTTCCACATGACTGACATCTTCTACAGGTAAAAAAAAAAAAAAAACACCAAACCAAACAACTCAAAAAACCTTTATTTGTCTCACCTCTCTGTGAGACAGGACAAGAAGAAATAAAATACTGACACACCAGCATTTCACATGAAACAGAAAGTGTCATTTATGGCCACCTCTGCTTTTTGGTCCTTTAGATAAAGGATTTCTTTCCTCTGCACCAGAATCTGTCAGCACACACCAAACAATAATGACCCATTTAAGTGTAGTTACTCAGCACTATGAACCCATGCACCTACAGCTGAGAAAGCTATTCGTTTAGTAAGCCAAATTTGAAACCTCATTCTGCTTACCCTGAAGAAATTCTCCATCATCACTCCACTGCTTACGCTCTTGTCCTGATATCCACAGAAAACCTGGTGGCTCAGAAGTGTCCAGTCTTGGGCAAAAGAAAATGGAAGACACTAGAAAATGTAAGTACAAGAAACAAAGTCTCCTTAAAACCAGGAAAGGCTTTCTTTTTTTTAATATATTTTGAAGTGGGCTGGCCATAGAGGAAAAATTCTTTCCTCTTCCTCCATGCAGCTTGAATTTTCTAAGCATCCTCCAAGTCCAGATTGTGGTTGGGAGGGTTCTCACTCATCTTCAACATCAGTTGTAATGCAGGTTTACTAGTCTGAACTCCTTCATTCTCACTGAGAAACAGCTCCTTCATTCACGGCTTTCTTTACTCCTTTAAGTTTCTCTCTGTTCTCTCCATGTCACTAATGGAGGAATGGTGAGTCAAGTCCCAAGCAACCATTCTGAGTGTGTATTTCAACACTGTTGCGGTTAATTAAACTTGTCAGATAGCAATCCAGGAGCAGTGGATAGATCCCTCAGGCATACTGCATATTTTACCTTTGCCTATCACTAATTATAACCATGGTTGTGATTAGAATACTGAGATTCACATTTTTATACCTCACTCTTTCTTTGCCTATCTTAAATTTCATTTCAGCCTCCTCTCTCTGGCTCCAACAGCAAAGAAAATAAACAGTGACAGGGAATTCCTGCCAATGCAGCAGGAGTAAGCCAGTCCTGGTCCTTCTTCCAGTAACATGTCCTGGCTGAGCACATCCAGACTAAAACATCCATACAGCCAAACCTGCACATGCCCTAAAGCTGTATCACTTAGAATCACTAAGCACTAATACGAACAGCAGTGTCCCCACAAGCTTCTGGAACAGACAACCTTTAGATTAAATGAAGAAACTGGAAGCAGGTTTAAAACCAGCTTTTCCATACACTGGAGGGCATTTCTTATGTTTAGTTGCATTAAGACTATGTAACCCTTTTAAATGCTCATCCTTTCAGAGATCTGTTAGCGTCTCTGCAATGAGGAAATTCAGACAAACAGACCTGGGGGAACAAAAACAAAAACCAAAACAGAACAACAACAACAAACACAAAAAAACCACACAAAACCTCAAAACCAAACAAAAATCAAAACAAACCAAAAACCAAAATCCAAACAACAATAACAACAACAGGAAAGACTAAAAAGGACATAAGGCAACATAAAAAAGACTCATGCAGGACTCAGGACTCAAGTGTCTGATCCCAGATTCTTTTTGGTTGGTTGCCTCCTAGCACTGGAGAAAACTCAGTTTGACAGATGCCTACTTTTTCCACTCCCCAGTACCCAAGTGCCCTGAGCGGCACCACTTTATACATCCAGAACTGTCTCAGCTCAAGGAGAGCAGAGGAGCTCAGCATCCTGCTCTGCTTCAACCTGCTCTATACCCAGAACAGGGCTTTAGCTCAGTGTGGTGGCAGGAAACACTCAGCCATGCCCAAGTCTCAGAGATGCACACAGATTCCATGGTAGCTCCTGTCTTCTTGTAGAACAGGGCATGAGGTGGGGTCTTCTCAATTAATTAATTTGATGTTTAGCTGCTTCTGCCTGTGGGCAAGAAAGCTGTGATTCTGAGGAGGATGCCTTTGTCACTAGGTGACAGCTTCATCTTCCTTGAGACAACACTCCCCACGCCACTAGCTGAAGCCATGGCGCTGGTCAGGGAAGCACTCACCATGCTCAGGGCACTCCAGTGCAAGCAGGGAGTTCTGGTTGTTCTGTCTGCTGCTAGAAATGCTTGCATACATTACTGTCCAAATGCCAAATACAACTCATCTTGGGGGCAGGAACCACGGCTCACAATTCCCCTCTTCTTCGTGAGTGCCCCAAGCAGTAGCCCACACTCCTGAAGCTTCTTTGTGTCTTTGCATTCATGCTTTCTCTCCTTTTAATTAATGTTGGTTTGGCAGAACACATTCAAAAGGAGAGAAGGGTGTTCTTCCAGGATAAGTGGTTGCCTTGGAAATAGGACACATGGATTTGAATTCTCTCAAGTTGAGAAGGGAACCAAATGTAAAGCCCCTGCTTTCTCTGAAAGTACAGTAACCACCCACTGCAATGGGAGAGGTGCATATCTGAGACATACAGCAAGCCATGCCCTGCTCCTTGAAGGAACGGACCTTGGAAGTGTCCTCAGGATAGATCCAGGATCGGGCTCCTGCAGGAAGGCTTTTCCCTAAAGCCTCAAACCTGCAGTAGGACATTTTACAGGCAATTTCCTGCTGAGCATACAGACTTTCCATGTCCCTTTCCTCAGGCTTTCTGAATACTAATCTAAAACGCTGAGGAAAAAAAAAAACAAATCAGTGATTTTGTCTAAAAACTAGTGTGGTAATAATGATGTTTTCCGTACTGAGCCAATAACGTACAAGTGCTACACTGACCTTACAGTTCAGGTGAGTTAGACCTTTTGGCTGAAAAGTGATTTTCCTCTACAGCTTCTTTTCAACCAAACTTAGCATTAGATTGAGGTTACTCAGAGCTAATCAAACTGCAAAAGGTTGTCTCAGGGCATGATCTTCCTGAAAAAATGCCAACAGATATTCATAAGCCGGACTTAGATCACTTGCTAAGTGCTTTAGACTACTGTGAAGGTGTCAAATGAAGATTACTTCAGGCATCCATAGCAAAGGCCCAGGGGCCAAAGAGACTGTGACCCTGCTCAACCTTTCAGCCCTATCGTCTCATGTGGAAAGATCAAAAGCAACTGAAATAACAATTATCATGTTACACCATGCTATTCTAATACACAAATACACATGTTTTCACTTCAGCTTTTCCTGTGCTTTAAGAAAAGCCCAAACAAACCCCAAAAAGCTCAATGAAATTAAACTGGATGTATCCAAAAGCCAAGCCTGTTATGTTTTGCTACTTTCAGTTAATTTATACTAAGAGGATTTTTAGGAGTTCAGCATACCACCACTGTCCTGTAATAATAGTTCACATGTAGTAAGAGATGGTGTCTTACTTTTCTTCTGGGACCAGAGTGAATAATTCAGCACTGCATGTTTCATAGTCTGAGTCATAAACATTGAAACTGATTACACAAAGACATCGGAGCAGTCTCTCATTTTGCTTACTTCAAGATCCTCTGAAATTCATTGAGACATTTACAATTCCTATGAAACTTGGGCTTCCAACTTGAAACTTTTTATTTCCCCCTGCCACTGTTAGGACAGCAACTCCAAGGACACAGTATATGTTCAGAAATTGCAAAAACAACTAAACCCCCCAATAGTCTGAGAAGGGAATATGTGAGGAGCATTGCTTACTCTAGCTTCCTTCTAGCAGTGAACAAGTATTGCCAGTACAGAGGTATATGCTAATTCTCAGTGCTGTGTAACCTCAGTGGCAGTCCCTGTTCCTCTGCCTATAAAGAATTTTACTATTTAATGAAGTTTCTTCTTACTGAAATTATCTTTTAACTCTCAAAGAACCCTTCTGATGGCAGAAGAATGTAACTGGATCCTTACAACCCTTTCTGCTCCAGGACAAACCAACCTAACATAGAGTCTAACAGAAAGGGTGCAGCTCAGGGTACTGTAGCTGGTATGAAAGGGCACTACCAACACTGCTTTGAATTCTGAATATGCTGCCTCTGGAAAAAAAAGTCGGTGGAAGACTAGGACTTTATAAATATGTTGGCCATTTAAACAATGGAGTTCCATTACATTCAGTACCGCAGATCTTCATCCACCTGTAAGTACTGTGAAAACTTTTATTGTAATGCTTAGTTATTTTCTCTTCTGAAAGCTGATGGAGGCTCTGGGGCAGATCAAAGGAGCTGATGGAACAACCTCAGCAGCCTGCTCATTAGACCTCCTATATGACCTGGACTGGGCAGGGTTTTCTGCACACAATGTTCCTCTTCCCCAACCTCACAAGGCAAATTAGAGTACATCCAATTAAGACATAGGGAAAGCTTCAGTAAGGAGGAAATAACCTAATTCATATTTCTCTGGGACATGAGGGTGATATTTCCATCTTTATTAAAGCAAACAGAACAAGGATAACAATGCTCCGCAGTCTAGGGCCAGAAAACAACCCTTTCTGTAAACAGAGGGTTTAAATATTATTCTTAGAAGGATCATCTTTTAAAGAGTTGCCAAAATGTTCACTGGCCAGAGCTAGTGTCCTCTGACTTGTAGGAAGTTGTGTTTTTTTTAAATGTTTTGTCTTCTTGATAACCTTACGAAAGGCCACCCCACACCTCATTATAGTTTCACAGCTTGTTTTGTGCTTGTTTCACATCTTGCAATCCTCTCTTTGCTAGTCATATTTGCAGCGCAATATTTCAGTACCACTCTGATCAACTGGTTCCCTGTCATAACCTTTGGAATCATAGAACTGTTTAGGTTGGAAAAGACCTGTAAGATTAAGTCCAGCCATTATCCTAACGCTGCCAAGTCCATATCTCAAGTGCCATGTCTCGAGTGCCACATCTACACCTCTTTTAAATACCTCCAGGAACTCCAACACTTCCCTTGGCAGCGTGTTCCAATGCTTGACAATCCTTTCCATGGAGAAATGTTTCCTAATATCCAATCTAAACCTCCCCAGGAACAACTTGAGTCCTATTACTAATTTACTGGGACAAGAGGCTGAACCCCACCTTGCCATAACCTCCTTTCAGAAAACTGCAGAGAGCAATAAGGTCTCCCCTGAGCCTCCATTTCTTCAGGCTAAACAATCCCAGCTCTCTCAGCTGCTCTTCATAAGACTTGTGCTCTAGACCCTTCACCAGCTTTCACCAGCTTTGCTGTCCTTCTCTGGACACACTCCAGCGCCTCGAAGTCTTTCTTGTAGTGAGGGGCCTAAAACTGAACACAGCACTAGTGCTGGGTACAGGGACTTACATCTTTGAAAAATCATCATCATTTGCAGTATATGTTCTCTCTGGCATCACCAGGGAAAGAAAATAATGTTGACATGAAGCAATGATAAATCAAAGTGTATTTAAAAGTCTGTACTCCACTGTTTCCCAATTGTAAAACAGTTTCATGGAGAGGAGCACAGGCATGAGGCAAAGCAGTGTCCATCAAGAGGGAAGTAGAGGGCATGTGCTGCCATCAGGGCACAGCCAGACCCCCCTGGTCACTCCCAGTACTGTGCATCTGCTTTGCAAAGCCCCAGATACTCAGAGGGCTTGCTTTGCTTGTTGCATGCTTTTTCAAAAGAGAAGTATCACCCATGTTAAGAGACGTCTACACCACACAGCAAGGTGGGGAGGGATTTAGTGAAAACAAGTAACACTGTTGCACACTTTTATACCTTCCAGGAGAAGGCCTCGAAGCATTTCCCAGCTGCTAATACCCTCAGAGCTCCCCAGGATGAGGCAGTCCTGAGCACCGTGGCTCCCACAGCACTCCCAGAGTAGCTCCTCTCCTGTGCTGAGCTGTTTTGGTTGTAGCTCTGGCAGGGAATGTTTCAGTCGCATCAGTACAGAGCTATTCTGTTCCATGGGCAGCCTCCCAGGCTAATGCATGAGTTTTAAAAGCTTAGTAAATATCAGATTTCATATTGTTTCATCTACCACTGCCCACCCCAGTCTCAAGGCTAAGGACAAAAGCAATAATTTACTTTGCATCAATTTGCTGCTGGTCTTTCCCCAAGGTTTCCAAATAACAAGATTACCCCTTCTTCAGCAGGCACTCCAAGCCCTCATCGACATAAAGCCAAGTGAGGTCTTGGCATTTCTTCAGGAGCACAAGAGAAAATGAGACCCAAGACATCCACGAAGGAACCGGTAGAAAGTAGAAACTACTTCAGTCTGCTCCTGGGTTTAAAGAGTCAGCTGGCAGGACAAAAGACTATGGAAAAAGTCCTCTTACAAAGACTCGCAGTAAAAGAGAAAGGTCAGCAGTGACAAAGCTGCTAAAGAGACAGTAACTGTAGCTAATTAGATGGGCTGCTGCCTGGCTGCCTGAAACCCAAGGATTTATCCGTGAGATATTTTAACTTTTTGTGGCCTTGACATGCTTGCATATTATGTGGAAGTAGTTCATACAACACAAAGATGTTTCTTTTCCCTTGCTTTTATATTTATACCTTAAATACACCATTGCATTCTGCTTTAGGTCCTTTTTTTTTTTCCCCCCTAGAAAAGGTAGGTGAAGTTAAGTAAAGTATAGAGCTGCAAAACCTTACATACCCAGCACTAATGGGCTCCTGTGAACTTACACATATTTTGCAGGTGACAATTATTTCTGTGCAAATATTTCTCATTAGGAAGAGATTTTAGCATTTGAAATGGCCACCTCCAACATTTTCCTAATGGATTTTTTAGTTCAACATTAAAAAAAAGTTCCTGTTAGGGTCATTTTTGCTTGTCATCTCTAAGTCAGCATCTTTATTCCTTTCTTAGCATGTCTCTGTTCTTTCTCTGCTGGAGATAAGCTGGGGGATTTGCATGCTATTTTCTCACTGAGTCATTTTCCAAATACGGCCATTAAACAAATATTATTTCTGCAGGCAGCCATCCCCTTCAGATCCTTTATAAAGGAAATTACTCAATCAATAAAGTTAATTTTCCCTCCCCCCTGAAGCAGCCACCCACCTTAGCAGATGTTCAGAAACAGACCAAAACAAAGCCAGAAATCCACTTGGAACCAAACATCTCTTGCCAATGTCCTCTTGCAGCTAAGGTTGAAATTCATACTTTATCTATACAAGGAAGCAATGCAAAGAGCAAGACTGTGTTCTGAATTTTTAATTTGCTGACTGAAAGGTTAACAAAGAGCAGTGATGAACTCTGATCCATTCTCGCTATGTTTAGAGTCAACCCACTCCTACTATAAATACTGGTTTTGTGTTGAAATGAATTCAAAGGTGACATTAACCCTAACCAGGTGTCCCCTGTGCACAGCACAAATTACCACTGTTGTAAAACTGGCCCAGTGGGACAGAGAAACTAGTCCCACTGCCTTGTTTTGTCCCAGGAGGAGGTTCACACTGGAAAGAAAGAAGAGACTCACCTGGAGAGCATGAGGAAACTCTGCAGCTTGGTTTGGATGGATGCCAGCGGGGAGACCCTCAAAACTATTCTAGGGTCTGTTTTTGCCAACCTGAGGGAAATAATAAACAATAGCATTGATCACAGGATGAAAATACACAGCAGCACTCCTGTTTATAACAAGAAAAATGAGGTTCAAAATTGCATGTGCTAAAAAGGGGACCTTGGGATCTAATCTCTGCTTTCCATGAACCTAAGGTTCACGGAGAAAGTCTGGGCTTAAACTGAGAAAGCTCAGAATTAGGTTGTCCTCCAGAAGAGTCTTACTTTATCTTAATTCTTGCCACATGCAATATCCCTGATCCTAACACTGCAAAGGCAGTGCAGAAGTTGAACCCAGTTTAAATTTCCAGGGGAGTCACGCTTGGGTAGAAGGGGCACCAGATTTAATGAGTGCGTTAGCTGGTCTTAGGTAAAGTTTGGAAGAAAATAGAAAAATGAAGGTTTAAATTTAATGTCTAAGAAAAAAAGAAAGATAATAAAGGTGTTCTCAGGCATAATATCCAGACAGCTTGTTAACAGCTGAAGCAAGTGTCCATATAGGCTGGAGGCTCAGAGGAAAAAAAAAAAAAAAAGAGCACTGTTATGAAGAAGAGGATTTCATGGGTGAAATATGCATTGTGAAAATACTCAGAGATGAAGTATTAATGTAGAGCATTTCTCCTTGCAGTCTGTAGAGCATAATGTAAGAGAGATGTGAAGGAACTGGAACTATCCATTGTAAGCCTCTAATATAAAACTAAAGTCAAGGGGGAAACAATATAAACAATGATAGAAAAGAGAATGAAAGGAGAAACTGATCTATCTACTACTACTTAAAAGGATATTAGATTAATATAATGCATTCTTAACTGAGTATAGCCAACTAAGGCACTTATATATCAGATATACTTACATACCTAAACCAATCCTCCTGTCTCTACAGCATCTCTACACCATCACTACCATGGGCACAGCAGGTTACAGGTGTCATCAGTTAGGGGACAAAATTAGCTCATCTCCCAGAGTTTATCTCCTGGGAGTCTTCTGAGCTGAAAGGGAGGGGGGTGGGAGGGGGAGCAAATCAACTTGCCCCTTGAGCCAGGGTAAGGCTGGGGATGCTGCAGATGCCCCAGGAACCTGCCTATGAGTTTGTACCATCTCATGCAGGTGAGAAGGGAGTCTTCCAGAGTAGGAGCTACCTGGGGAGGATGCCCCGTGCTTTGATGTTGTGCTAATAAGGAAGGAGTCATTGAGTACAGCTTTGCATTCAGATCTTAGCAACTGCACGTACCTTTGGCTGCTGTTTTAGCAGCAATTTCCATCCTGCTGACAAGACTGGCACTGGGAGAGCTGGTTGCAAAGAAATTAACCACTGTAATTTCAAGCAGAGCTGTTGCTGTTAAAAGGACAAAGATGATGAATGAACAGAGGAAAGTCTTCTGTAAGAAGATCTGATTTGACAGGAGATCCAACCTGCAAGGATGGAGACTAGTTAACATAATGCATCTTCTTAGATGGGACTTCTGGTGTGAAGAGCGAGCAGAACAGCCTCTGCTGCTGGCAAAATCAATGGCAAAAGCTCATGGCTTCACAAGCCCATTGGCTGCTTGAACTGAATTGGTAATTAAAGATGGTGGGAAAAATCCTTCTGTGATTTAAACAAATATCTGTGACACATATATATGAGCTTACAATATCCAGCAAATTCCTACCAGCAGCTCCTGAATATGAGTAACTCTTTCTGTTTATTGCTGGGCAGCAGAGTATCAGGTCAATTTACCTTTGTTTTTCTACTTAACTACCTAGTATAAATGCTATCAGAAGAGCCCAGCTGTGCCATCTGTGGAACAGATCCTGAATATTAGAGGATTTTGCTAAAAATGTTTACCACACAAGAGAGCTAGAGCTGCAGAGTGGAATTCCGTGTGTCATCCTGCCTAGGTTATGGAGTCACTCTGTTTTAACTAACACCCCAATCTCCTAAAAATCAGGGTTGATGACAGACTGCACAGATGGAGCTTCCAGACCTTAAGATAACTCTCTACACCTCCTCCCCAGCTATCACATCTGATCTACAGCAGCTGTTTCCTGCATTTAAGCTCACTTCTTTGCCTAACCAGAGTAAAGGTATCATTTACAGTTCAAAATTCTGAATTAGACACATCTGGGCCCAGGGAAAGGTTGCTCTGGACTGATCATTAACAGCAGTAAATTCTATTCTAATATCTTGGGGCTCAACTCTTGCCTTTGTACAGGAAAAAGGTCAGATATTAATGAGCATGGATAACATCTATAAAACCATTAACAAGCCCTTTTTTTCCTGCCTTTTTTTTTTTAATTTATTTCCTTGGCTTTTATTTTGATGTACATTTCAGTTATTTTTTAAAAATCTTCTGTAGTTTTTTTTCTATTTAATAAGACATTTTCCATTCTCAGAATTTCACTTGCTGCTATTTGCAGTCGCTCCATGCCATTGAAGGTCTCTCAGTGCTAAGGGAGGAGCTTTGCCTTCTGACCTTCCATGATTGGATTTTACCATTAAATTTAGAAAAACAAAAGCTGTGTGCTTTTGGAAAATTGATAGAAAGTAATTTTTCTTTGAATACAAAGGACAAACTCTCCATACGTACTACACCCTTGACAAAAGACCTGGGTATGGGCGAAAGCTAAACAAGCCTCAATCCATCTGATTCTAGAGAACAATGGAGGAACTTTTTGTCCCATTCCTTGGAATGGATGCTTGTGTTTGCCTCGTGTCCCACTGTGGAACCTGGGCCTTGCATACACCCACATTGCTCTGCTGGCAGAAATCAGCTGTGTGCTGTGTTGCTGCTCCCCATTCTTACGCAAAATCACTTCAGCACCTGGGTGTTGCTGTCTTGCTCACATATTTATGGAAGTCAAAGAAAATCTTGCCACCTCCCTCTGTGAATTTTGTAGCAGCACAACTGGAGCCTCTAAAGACTGCTTGGAAGGAGTCTGTGATACTTTAAGCATTCTTAATGCAGCATTCATGGATCATCACTCACCAAACATGGATTTTTTTTCTCCTTTTCTAAATATTACTGATGCATGAAGAGAAAGAAATTCAGTTCAGCTTTGGCTCCTCAAATTAAAAATGTACATGTGCCTTGTGGTCTGTTGTACTAGAGGTGCTTGTACATGTAGTCTTTTAGAGAAGATTATAATTGATCCTGTACTGAAGTGGAAAAACCACATTTGACTTACTGAGTCAATAGAAATAATCATCAGCCTCTGTGAGGACTACATTTGGACAAGTTCTCTGAACAGCAGGCTACAATTCATGATGCTTTTGGTCTTGGGACATGGTATCTTCCTTTGGAAGTTATTAATACTATGGAGCACTGCCTAGTGCTTACTTTCTCAGAGAAATCTAATTTATAATCACAACTGTAAACTCTTTACCACACTATTTTCGACCAACTCTCAATGATTCTTATTCCTTGTGGAAAAATAAAAGCAGAGCAGATGACAGAGCCGCTGTGCAACAAGTGTTTTCCCTTCCCCATGAGCTGTGCTCCCAAGGAGTTTAGCAACAAGAAACTTGTGGATCCACAGGCTCAGTCTTGCACCGGGTTTCATAGCCAGAGTCTCAAGCTGATGGCCACACCGAGTCTCCTGTCTTCTGCCAGAGCTTCTGCCAGCAATTCTGTAGTAAGGCTCTAGGACGCTCTTCTACCGTTTTCCAAGGTCAAGCTCTTTGGTAACTCTTAAACAGACTACACACAGGAGCTGGAACTAAGTCTATGTTTCTTAGTAGTAAAATGTGAGAACATTTAGAAGATGCAGTTGTATCTGCTGGCTACCTACTTTAACCTGAGTCATGCTTGGCAGCAGTTAAGATGGGTGATACTAAAAATGCTTATTGGTGAAAGGTAACACACTTTAAAATCCAGTATTTTATATATAACCCATGGGCAAACATCTTGTCTACGATGAAGCTTGTACAGCGGTTCAAAATACCCAGCCGCTGTCTATCTGCTGCCAGTTTCCACACCAGAGCACAGGGCTATGAATAGCTTGAGAAGTGCACCAGTGGAAACTTGTACTCAGCTGCTTGGCTCGTTACTGCTCTTCTGGGGTGCTGTCTGGTACTCCCTTGTGTTGGTGTGCTGAGCGATTTCCTCCACATGGTGCACCTCTGCAAATTCTTGTCCCCACCTGCTGTTGTGCAATTGAGACAGATGAGAACTACCAGAGGTGAAGGCTGACTTTCTTATGGGCTACTCAGCTTTGGTTTTAGCCAGTCTCCTTCTGTGACTAGCAATAGATGACATCAGAATAAAGAAAATTAGTATACAGCTCTCTCCTTGGAAAGACAAGTAGGCTCTCCTAGCCAATCCACCTCCTTCTCAAAATCCAGAAGATATTAGAAGGGATTTAGAAGAGTTTAGCTTCTCTTCAGTTTTTTTAAGCAGTGATTATTTTAGTTTCCCCATGTTGTGAAATGAGACTATATTAAGGCTCCTAGGGATAAAATATTTTACTCTGAATTTTTTTAACCCTATGAATTAGAATAGTCTTGACCAGGAGCTGCAGGCAGAAATTGGTGTTTTGAGGCTGAATGTGGATGGTAGGCAGCTCACTGTGCAATTACTTAAAGGGTTTTACTGACACTTTTCTCCAAAATCAGGGGGCAGACTGAATAGATTCAGCTGTGAATTCTGATTTCACATTACTGTTACCTTGAAAACTTATCTTGCAGTTGAATTATTTTCTTGTGCTAAGTTGCTTTACTCTACTTTCAGCTCTGGCCATGTTGCCATGGCAAAGTCACTCCTGCATGTGTATGTTTTAAATTCATAACATACAAAGCACTTTGTATTCCTTTGACATGGTAGGCATCTATTTTCCAAGTGATCTTCTTGTTTTAAATACAATCTGTGAAACAAATGGAGAACATGATATCAGTAGGCCATTTCATATTTCCACAATAGGAGCACTAAAAGCCTATCTACACCTGTTGCATGTTACACATGGGAGTGGTATTTAAGCACATGCCTTTATCTGATCAGGCATCTACATAACGTGTTTGGTTTCATGCTGTTATGATGCTGTGACATAATACCTTGTGGTTTTTATAGCAAGTATAGAAAATTGAATTATAGCAGCCCTTTGTTGAAAACACAGATTTTATCTTTTATAGTATCACTTATCTAAATAAGCTATAGTACAATTTATGTATTTATTAATTTATTAAAAAAAATCACTAGCAAACATTTTTCTGCGAATAAATTAAAAAAAAAAAAGTCAAATCACATGGACAATGCTCTGACCATGCACATTCATTCTCTCAAAGTATAAGCCAGAGAGCTTTTCAACAGCAATTTTTCCAAAGATGAAAAACAAGCTGCATACTGCTTACCTCAAGCAGAGTAGTAATGTTCTTTGCTTATTTATAAGGTACTCTGGAAGCACATTTTCACTCTAAGAAGAAAGATTCTGCAACCAGCAGAACATGGAAAGAGGGGTAGGCTGACTGCTTCAAATTACAGTACTATTCAGCAGTATCCTGCCTTTTCTTCTCTTGTTCCAGGAATTTTCATTACCAGAGAATAACAATCTGAGTTGAAAACTTGGAGAAAAAGGAAGGGTCTAGAAGTCAGCAGTGGAATTGCTGTTTAACGTTACAATGCAATCAGCACTGTAGAAAGTAGATATAGAGGTACAGGTGCTATTCTGGATGCTGTCGGCTTCCGAGGGGATATCCATTTGGAGTACATCTCTTTCTCTTTCCTTGTTAATGGCTTCAAATTCACTCCACGAATTCGTCATTAGTAACAGGGTGCTTGACAAATGCAACCTTAATAAAAACTAGCAAGTCACAGCAGCAGCGAATATCCTGAGCTCACTTTTTAGGATCTTCAGAATTCTGGATGTTGGGTGCAGCACAAGGACATTGTGAGCACAGAAGAGTGCTCTATGTCACCATCACTTAGAGCAGGTTACAGGGAGGAGCATGGGAATAAAACATGTTTTAGACACTAGTCAAGATAAAATCCTACTACTTTGAGAAAGACATGGACAGAAAAATTAAAGGAGAAATACTGGCTAGTAACAATTTCTTCCAGTTGCGGAGATGTACTACGACATTACAACCTGTAGAGGTTACTGGCAGCAGGACTGGAAGTCTTCAAGGCACTGACACATATATGTTGTGTATGTGTATTTTGGTATATCTATAAAGGCACTTACTGTAGTTATTTGTGTACTGCAGGAAAGAACTTCACCTATAAATAGTCTAGAAAAGACAGACAGAGTGTTTTTGCATATAAGAATGTTTTCTTTTCCTGTGTGAGTTTAATAGGATAGATGCCAACGCTTTTATGAATTATGAATGCAGCAGTCTTCTTTCTAAATGAAGATGTTGGAAGTGTGCCACTGGAAAGAGGTGCTCCTATTACACACTGCCAGCAAATTTCTGTTTCTTTAATGAAACCTAAATTACAAAAGCACTTTTCTTTTGAAAAACATTATTCTTGCCTATAATGACATTGCATAGCATATTCTCCTCTAGGATAAAACAGGAAAAAATAATCAAGGTAGAAAGCAATCTGAATCACAGTTCTAACAGGGAAATTCATATGCCATGCCCCGATGTAAATAGCTGCTTGTACACCCCCTACCTTCCTCCTTCAATGAAACATAATCCAGGTTTATGACTGATCAGGCATTTGTTACTATTTTTATGCATGTGTCCCCCCCCCACCCCTTTAGCTACTTGAAACAAAGTAATTATTTAAAAATAATTTAACCACCAGCATTTTCAATGGAAACCTTGCTTGAGGAAACATTGCTCCCTACTTAGGAGCAGAATTTTGCACTTAGATACGATTTAATTTTTATTTCATAAACTATGTAATAGTATTACATAGAAGCATTCTGTAAAGTTTGAGGGTTTTTTTCACTGAGTGACCTTAAGTTTAAAGAACACCTTTAGATGGGAAAGTATTAGTCTATGACTTTCGACAAATCTGAGGTCAAATATCCCACGTGAAAAAGGTTCAAAGAAAGACAATGAGGCTGCACTGCTTCATCTGCACAGCTTACACAACAGCCAGTGGTGCCACAGCTGCTCTTTGACTGTTAACAGATAATTGTGACTTAACAAACAATTGTTATTTAATCATATGTACATAGTGCCATATACTATATATACCTTCACATTTTATGCTCACAAGCAATTATCTTCTGCTGATAACATGTAGGATTTTACAAGAAGATGAAAAATGTTTTTTTTTGTCTCAGATCATTTTGGTTTAATCAACAATCCTTTCTATTGTTTCTAAATCGGAACCACATCTCCGAGATCCTATGGTGGTACTGCAGCTTTCATAGTAACATATAACTGATAAAAGGTACAAGTTCCCTTGAATAACAGCTCTCCCTCCATTCTTTTTCTTTGCAGTAACTCGGTATATAGTATGAAGAATGCTAGTTCACACGATGGGCTCTTTAGTAAGGATATCCTCTAGCTTCCAATTTGCACACACATTCATTTTACACCACCTTAGAGTTAAAACAACCCAACAACATAATAAAGGCTAATCAGAAGGTAAATGCACAGAACAATAAACACTACTGCAACTATATTAACCCTGAAAAACATCAAAAAGGAGAGAACAAAAAGGAAAAAAAATAAAAGGCAGTGAAATTAGGTTAAAAAAAAGTGGCAGAAGCTCTATGAAAATGTTTTTTTTAAAACAGAGCCTCAAACACAGAGTCACACTCTGTAACCCACCTGGTTATATTTTACAAATGGGGTGCAAAATCCCGTCAGCTTTAGTGTGAGGCAGACTCTGCACCTGTGGAAAATTAATGATAACACTCTATGACATTAACTAGAACAAAATTAGGCCATGTGAATCCCCTCTGATTTTTCTATAATGCATAATATTCCTGCATTCTGTTTTATACTGTGCATTTCTGAGTTGATAGTATGCTTCCATGATTAAGATACAAAGCGGATAAATGTTTTAATTCAAATATTATAACAAAATAGAAAGGAGTCAGATAAAACCAGAGATTTTTTTATTGCACAAAATAAATTATATAGAAACAATGCAACAAAACAACTCGTATTGTAGGCTGCACAACAGATGTTACAACATGAATATATTTATTGCTTTGAGAAAGGAGCAATTCAGTGCTAGTAAGCAGATTAGTTATACTTCTTGCTCATCTAGATTTTTCACAAAATTAATCCAACTGGGCTAGAGGCATCTTGCAGCATATGGGTCAGGCCAAATTGTCATTTGTTACCAGCCATTATAAAGGTGCTGTAAACCTTCTTGACATTAGCACGAAGCACTCAATGCAACATCACCAGTACTGAGCCATACAGGTAGTTCATTATTAGAAATATCATTACATAGCAGATAAATTTACACACGAAGTTCTAAAGGCCCATTTACAGGGTTTGCATGAGCTGTTTTGGAAAATAAATCTTGCTTACAAATGTCGATGCAGCTTTGAACAGGCACGCTTTGCTCTACATCAAGAGGCACGACTTTGGGGTTTTGCCAAAAAACCCCCAAGTACCAGCACTTCCTTACCTAATTGTAAAATTGCTCACTAGTGCTGACAGTCACAGGTGTCTCATCATTTTTTTCCAGGGCCACACTCAGTTTCTAAGACTAACCCTCCCCCCCCATTCCTTTGGTAGAACTGGGTGAAATTTACAGTGCTTTTTAAAATACTTCAAAACACAACATATTTGGTTCTTCAAAAGATACAAGCCTGCAATATTTGTATTGCACTCAGATTAAATGGATTTAAGTTTTTCAACTGCTACTTTGTGGACCCTGAGATGTCAACCCTAATGAATTATTACAGAAATTAGGTCTTAACAAAAATTATAAAAATGGATAATGTTCATATAATAAAACAAACACATCAAATGCTGATCAACTTCAAACCTTCGTGAAGCATGCATACAAATAAGAGAATGCCATTTCAAATGTTCTTACTCTGAGTCAATTCCTCCCCCAGTTTGAAAAGGACACAAGTATTTAGTCAGCTGAGTTCCTAACAATGAATTCTACTCCTAGTGTACACACTCAGTGTTGCAAAACTTTTTTACTTGTGTGGTTAACACAATAAGAATAAATTTAAACAATATTAGCCATCCATGAAAGAAAATTCAAGTCTTAGCTACAAGGACAATCGCAGAAAGTCGCTCCACTGAGATCAAGCTGAAGAACTCAACTGAGAAACACGTTAGCCCCCAGATTATATCCCTGTAGAATCCCACTGAAATAAGTAAACAGGTTTTGGATTGTGCACTAATAACTACAAACAAATATGGTTGCCACTCTTTACTGTACTTTAATAAAATTCTTTGCTTTACTCTTTTTTCCCCCTGAAGCTGTGTTAAAGCAACACGATAAATCAAAATATAGTTAAAAGTGAGTTTTCAAAGAGCTACAAAATATTACAAGAAATTAATAATTCTAAATTTAATAAATGTTAAATTCTCAGAAACTTTAGTGATGCAATCATGTTTCATGCATGTACCCAGCAGTAGTTTCCTCTGTAGGAAAGTAAGTATTAAACTCGACTAATCTTGCACACTTTTTCATCCAGGAGACTGTTTTCTAAATGCTGTAAGTAAAATTGTGTCATCTTTTTATAAAAGTGTTTGTAAGCACAGTAAGATTCAACTAAATAACCAAATATACCCTGCAATGTCCATTAAAACACATACATCACAAAAAACGGGTAGCATTTTTTATACCTATTACGAAGTAGAAAAGTTATAAGGCAGGATGAAGCTAATATCGAAGATGAAAAACAGCACCACCAGCCTAAGTTTTGAAATTAGCTTTCTGCTCAGACACAAAATATATTATCATAGTCAGATGCAGTTGATTAAGGTGAGAAATGCATTTAGCCCAGCTGTACTAACTATACAGCTTCACACAGAATAAACAACATCCCATAAATCAACAGAAAATGCATTTGAGCACAAAAAATAAAAATATGTGATTCTCTAAGCAGCATTCTGTTTTCTTTTTTTTTTTTTTTTTCCAAAACATTAACATAGATAGATATTGGACTGATTAAATATCTACAAGTGCTTTTCCTTTACAAAAATACATATATTCTTAATAGTAGGATAGACTGTCATTAACAATGACCTGTGTTTTTTTTCACTTCAATTTGAATGATTTATAAGCTAAATTTTACAACCACAAAAAGGTTTATTTGTAATATGATGTTATCACTTTTGACAAAAAGCTTAAAACATTTTATATTTTAAAACAAATTAGCAACATAAGATCACAATATGTTCTATGAGCTCCTAAGTACTGTGAGGGCTGCTTTATTAAAAACTGGTAACTACTGATAAAATGCAAGGAAGCATTAGAACATTATTACTGCTCACCATAGGCTCCTTTCTTATCATAACTTGGATCACAGCTTATATAAGGACACTTAGGCCCCCACCCCCAAAAATCCATTGAGAGTAACTCTATATCATCTATTCAGTAGCCTGGAACATCCAACAATTCAGGCTTTGCATTAGTTTAAAAAAATGCAAAATATTTTTCTTTCAATAGTTAAGTCTGCAATAAGGGAAAAAATGATGCATTGCTTCATGTTTATGCTAAGAAGCTTGTATTTGAGAAAAAAAATACGATAAGTATTTAGAACGAAATCTTTCAGCCAGCTAAATAATTAAATTGACCTATTACTTTCCAGTTTAGCTAATCACTATCCTGGAAATCAAGATATTTGGATTTCTTTAGTCTCTGTTTTATACTGCACAATTAAACTAATCACTTCTTGCTAATCAATGGTCTCACATCAAGGACAGCAATGCCATTTGCTAAAAAAATAGCTATAAAAATCTGTAAAACATACTTAATATCTTCTCATTATCCTCCAAGTCTGTCCTTTTGACCTTCCAAAATATCACTGAACTACAAGTAGAAATCCTAAAAGTAGCTTGGTGACTATTTTGTGCTTTGGAAGGTTTACAGGATTGACAGCACACTGAAGTTTTTGTTAGTTCACAGGCCAGGTATAGCAGACACATCAGTAATGCAAGCCTTTGTGCTTTTCTCTGGGAACATGAGCTAGGACTCAAAGAGCTACTCCATGTCTGTTAACCTTTATGCTATTCCTGTTGTGTTTTGCTTTTTCTGTTTTGTTCTGGAAACTGCTAGGTGTGCCTAACCCTTCAGCTTAGTGACACAGACAACTACTAATGGTTCAGTTCTGCTGATTATCCATAAAAATAATTTATTTAAAAAAACCCACTTGTTTTTTCTGAACAAACTAAATATCTGACAATGAAGACTGACTTTAAATTGATTAGCATGTGGTATTTGTCAGTAAAAAGGGAGCCCATTTCATTTTACTGCATCAAAATTCAGGAGGCAACAGGAACAATACCTACCATACTCAATACAAAACTGAATTTTAGGAGTAGAATACCATCATAAAATATGTGCCTTGCACTTTGATAATAAACATCTTCATTACAACTTCATTTGTAATAAAAACCTCAGTATGTTAACTAGCAGCAAAATGTTATACTGTTGCAGCGATTTTGTGTATCGAATAGCAACCTTCCCTCAACTCTTACTTTGCTTTCCACTCGCTATCACAAGAAAAAAGGAAAATGCACAGTAGCTACTTCTGTTCACCTCATCCTGTCAACTGTCAACCATGTTAGAAGTATTTCCTAAAAATACATAGAAGTTCTAGTATGAACTTCAAAGAAAAGTATGCCTAATGGTTCAGAAAAACAAGCAAAGTCAAACGAATGCCTCTCTTTGGTTAAAATTAATGTAATGGCAAAAACTTTCAACTTGTAGACATCTTTCATTCCAGAATCCTCCTCTATTCTGAGCTTACAGAACATGGTCTCCTTCTGCAAGTGCAAAAGATAACTGAGACATTTCTACCCATCTACAGAGCTCCTCCGTTTCACTGCCACACTCCAGAACCACACAGACCCAAACTGCTCACTAGAGAATGAAACCACGGCCTTACTCAACTGTAGCAGCAAGCTACCTGAATTCAAAAGATTTATGGCACATACCTTGGATAGAAAAATCTGTCAGGAATTCATTAATTAATCAAATTCCTATTCTGGAATCTAATGCTTTAATTTGCTCTACAGACAGTGCAGACAGCAATTAGACAATCAACAGCTAAGTCTGCTTATGAAGAGAAATATATTAACATTACAAGATCATCTGTTGGAGGACATTCCTACAATGGATGTTTCAGCTGAGGTCTGAAGGTCAGACAATCCCTATGTCACAAAATTAGTGGTAAATGTGCAGTTGGAAGCTTTTCACATTTCCTTTAGGGTGAATCAATCCCCTCATGTCTTGTTATTCATCTTGGAGCACACTCTGGCAGACTGCAATCCTTACTCAAACAAGTGTATTTAGCTCAACCCCTTGTGGAAGTATGACCTTGTTCAAACGGGCTATAAAGGATTCAAAATGCAGAACTGTGAAAACTCGGCTGAAATCTGTGAGAGCTGCCTGATGAATGAAACGTGTGAGCTGACACCTCATGGGCAATTTCGCCTTCATAATTCCTCAATGTTTTAACCTGTTGGGTATGAAATGGGGTGGGGTATGGGAAAGGGTAAAAGATGTGTAATGACCTAGAATTAATTAGAGGACAGAAAGTGCCTGCTTAAGACATTTTAACTGAGAAAATAATAAGATAACAAAGCACAAAGTAAAATCAGAGGGGAATATGCTGCATGATATATGCATTTTCGTAGGAAGCATAGAGATGCCTTCACCCTGTCAGATTAAGTGAAGAAACTGGACTAAGCTCTTAGATAGGCATGTAAATCTTAATGCCTTTGCACTTTTCCAGGATAAAAATAAGTTCAATCAGTGCATGTAACTGCCCAGTATTTTGTGTAGCCCCTCTATACACAAGGCTCAGTCTGTTTATTTTGAGATTTAGGATTGGCTTTGAACAGCTATCTGTTCTCTAGTATTTCTACCAGACATAGTATCTGGCTGAGCTGGATGCTATTTCTTTTGTTGCAAGTCCTCTCAAGAATGTTTTTTCTGGGGTGTGGATGCCTCTTCTTGTTTTCACTTACGTGAAAACATAAAAAAACCCACAAATGATAAAGCTCAGTAACTGATTCAATTAAAGGACTAAACCCTGGCCTATTTTGTTATTTTTGAAAGCAGCAGAGAAGGAAAAATAGTTTATGTCTCTCACAAGGTCATGTGTAACTTATACATGGGAGAGATGAGATGAAACTCTGGACCATTACTTTGTCTGCATCAGAGAATAAGAGCCTAGCTTCTCTCTAAATGGAATGGGATCAATCTCTTTTCTCCTGATGCACTAGAACTGTTTTCAATAACAGAAAAGTGAAGTCATATTGCTGGAACCTATAGAGGAAAACACACCAAGATTCAGAATTAAAGGGTCCCTTATGCAGAAAATGGAATATTTTCAATATAAAAGTATTTTTTCATATAATTTCTACTGAGATAGGGTTTAAGTTATCTAAAAGGGCATATTTCTTTTTATGCCTTTTTCCCCGGAAAGCTTCTCAGTACAGCATGTTTATGAAATATTCTTGCTGAAAATATTAAGACCATAGATAAAATACAGAAGCAAATATTACCCTGTCAAATGCAAATAATGGGCTGAAAAGGTATTCTGTATTAATAATCAGGCACTTTGTTTTGTATAACATTTTCAATAAAGTCAAAATAATACTTTTATATTTTTTTTGCACAATTACTGCAAACTAGCTGAGTATGCAGAATATACTTACAGCATTGCATACTCCTAGGACCCAAATCCCAGAAGCTTTCAAGTGAGCAGTACCTACTATAGTGGTGAGTCACTTAAGTTATTGTAGTAATCTTATTTGGTATTTAAAAGGAACAAAAAAGTTTACAGGACTAGGCCCTTAGCTACCAGCAGTGTAGTAATGCATGATGGAAGATACATTTCTTGGTTAATCATCTAATTCCGTATTGTTTGAGATGTTATAAGATCTTGTCTGTGAATTCTAGCTTACAGCTTGTTACTAGATAAATGCAGCAATCAGCTATGCTGAACAAAAAGTTGCTTATGACTCTAATGAATGAGTTTTTCACTTTAAGGGAAAAACAAAGCAGCACCAAATGTGCTAAATAAGAGACAGCAAGGTTAGGTAGTAGTGCAGAATTTTTTAGGTCTTATCCCTCTGCAGCTAGATATTTCTGATATGGGAAAGTCATAGAAACACAGTGGCAGCAACACTTATATTCCTATGCTTTACAAGCATGCAGTGGTGACACTTTGTCATGGAATGCTCAGAAAGTGTGACTCCATCCAGGCATCTGCTCTAGGATGGCATATGGTGCAGTCTGAAGGGAATACTTAGGTACTCATTTCACTTCACCCCGTCTTTGGCACACAGGAATCTACACATGCATTCTCATATTCCTATGGTGCTCAGATACTCTTAGTTGGCACAAATGAATTAAATATGCATATCTGTAGACATATGGCACATATGTACTATATAGGAGAAAAATTTCCCGTAAGGAAGGCAATGCCTGTGCTATATAAGCTGCCCAGTTAAGATACGTATTTCACTGGCACTTCACTGTTACAAAAACTATTAAACTGTAGCAGCACTCGGGCACTGTGCCATCAAATCAGAAATGCATAAAGTGTAGGTGGTTAGCTCATATGCATTTAATGCCACCATTCTTAGCTGGGAACATCGATTCAGATCTGTCAGTATTTTCCATGCTTAAAATGAAGATTTGTCTTCTGTAACCTAGATTTAACTTGCATCAAGAAAATACCATGAGTTAAAACAATGTCCAATTCTGATCGAGAGAATTCACAGTTCTCTGAATTATGAATACAGAAAGTTATCAAACAGTCAAAGAAAGCTTCTACTAGGAACCATTCCAAAGGCAACACGAAAACAGTGCTATTACAGGGGCCCTGTTAGGTGGATGGATTAAAAATGATGCATTCCTGTCTTTTTAAAACAAGTCTGTTCAAATTTGTCAAAACAGCAAGTACAATTGCTGAGAAAAAAACTCAGCCCTGAACTGTGCCCTGAACGAAGCAGAAATTATGCTTAAGCATCCTACCATTACCTTTGTGATAAATTGAAACAGGTGTTTTATGTCAAGCAAATCTACAGTGAAAATTCTGGTATAAAAACACATGAAATATATAAAAACTGTAAGGTGTCATTTGTGTGTGCATGTAAATATTTACAAATAATACCCTATTTCTACTGTACAAAATAATTATGTATACTAAAGAGAAAAAATGATTCGCAATCAGAATGTATGCTTTGCTCTTCCAAGCTGCTCCATGAGGAGAACCTCTATACACACAAAGAATCTATTTTTCCCCAGAGGCTCTGCAGAGAAGGGCCCTCCCTACATGGAAAATTTTCTTTCTGTCAAGTAGCACATCACAGACTGGGAGGGCAAAAAGGTGACTGCTCCCTGCAGCCAGTACATGCACCCCTTCCCACGAACACGTGCCTGTATCGGCCAGCACACTGTGCCTGCAGAAAGGGGCAGCAACTTCCTTAACATTTTGCTTTCCCAGTCCCACTGGCACCTGCACAATATGTGCAAACCTGACCTGCAATAGCAGGTTTCCTAAACAGACTGCTACCGACAGCATCTTTATTTCTGTGTGTCATATGGGCTTTGGTGTGCAATGGTAGAATTCAACCTGCCCTAGGCATGATGTTCCTCAAGTCATCAATGTTAGAACTCCTAACATCATTACAGGGGCCAGATTTAGTCCACAACATGCTTATTTCTCCTACAGAACATACTAATGTACATGGACATACACTTACAAAGGATTTACAGCCTTGCATCCATCTTTTATACTTGATCCCAAGAAAGAATTTTCACTTTGTCTAAGACCAGTTCACTCTACAGTAGCTTCTGAAAAATTAATTTGGTTCCTTTTTGCTGTATGCAAAAGGCATAAAAAAAGTAAATAGCTATCTACAACACTAGCAGGCATCTATTAAGTAGAAATTACATAAAGTTACTGAACTATAAATATCTCCAGAGAACTTGAAGAGAAAAACTCAACTGACTATTAAGCAAAGACAATGGAAGACTACAGAAAACATACACATTGCTATGCTCCCTGCAACATTACCCGAAACCCCCAAAAAAATTCCATGCTAGAACCATTACGCTTGCAATACCTAAGGCAACAATCGCTTTATCCAGCACTACCAGGTCTTAGAAAAAAAAGATGACCTGAACAATTATATTGGTCAGACTGCTTATCTTCAGTATTGCACTACCTCTAATTTTATGGAAATAGTTTTATGATGTGACTTTAACTAATGAAAATTTCTGTAATGAATTCTAAACTCCAGATAGTTGCAAGAGGTACAATATGTAATTAAAGCTATATATTATTTTTGTCTTCACATACTATAGACCTCCATCCAATCTTGAAAGGAAATGCTTTTTATGAGAGGTAATAATTATGTAAAATTTTGCCTTGGTTGTAATTTTGTAGTGAAATTTATTTTTTCCATAGACATTTATATTATTTTAGCTTCATTTTTGCGGAAGCTTAATTAGAAAAAACGTAATCTGACCAGAAACCATTTTCCAAAAATAGGTAGTATCCCAAATTCCAATCTTCAGGGAAACCATAGAAAAGTGCAATCACAAAGGCTTCAATGCTTTTAAGCAATAATAGTAGAATCTATTTAGAAGATTTAAAATTACTGTTTTGAATTATCATGTTCTACATCTCCTGTTAAGTGTAATTAATCTTCATTCACTGCAAAAGGACTGTTGCACACTCATGAGCGAGCTATACCTGGACCCATGAGAACCTCATCAAGAAAAAGGTAGTGGCCCAACAACCACTTTTCTAAATATATTTTCTATACAAAATATCGTCAAGGTATAATCCTTAGTTATTTGTACAGTACTCTATGATTTAAACAACAATATTCAGTAAAATAGTAAGTGTGTGAAACTGCAACACCACATGGAATGAGCACTCTGCCATTTTGCTAATGTAATCAATATTAGGACCAGAAAAATTTTCTAACACGCAAGCAAAAATATTCCATAGTTTTTGAATCTTGACTGTACATTTCATGATTTTGGCTATGATTTGCAGCACACCCTTAAGATACACAAATATCTTATGCACATTTCAGTAGCAGAATGGCACTTGGCTTGCTCTAATAGAAACAACAGAGATGCAACTGACAATTTTAAGAAAGACAATGTCCTTATTTGCATGCTGAAAATCTGGCTGTGTCCCCCCAATCCAGGCACATCCATTCATTGTGCAATCTGTCGATGGGTAAACAAATAGTGCAGGATTCATCTCAGTGGGATCTGGCCCTTTGGTCTAACCGAAGTCAATTCTAGGTCGATACTGAAGTACCATAGGGTAAGACTGAAAACAAAAGCAAGGGAAAAACAACAAGAAAACCAGAGAAAACATGAAGACATAATTCATAAACCATACAAAGAAAACGCAATTAAAAAACTGCCTTAAGAATAGCCAGTGCTTATCCCTAAGCCACAAGTACATGACAGTTTTATTTATATGAAACAACTCCATACAACAGTTAAACCTATACCCGTACCTCAAATCTATTAGCAGTCATTGATACAAAATTTCTCTATCTGCTTTCATATATTTAAATATTTGTGTTTTATTACATATATAGATGGAGTACTCAAACAACTCTTATTTCTGTGTTGCTGCGCTTGATAAAAATCAGTCTTGAAATTTTTTACTTTCTAAACCAAAGTAAATTTACAGGTGGTATACTTTGTTTGAATTTTATATATGCAGAGGTTCCATAGCTAAACTATAAAAAAAAAAAAGAGGTCAAATTGGTGTCAGTTGATTTTCTGAGAGATGAGAGGTAATTTTTCCCCCAAATTCAAACTCCTTAATTTCAGATCTAGTGATAACTTTTTATTAGTTCCTACTGAGGAAAAAAAAAAAAAAAAGGCAAGTCAACTTCTTCTTGGATTCCTGAATTGGACAAAGCTGTTGTGAAATGATAGGCAAGACTGGGTGAGTTTCCCAACAGGGCTGTAGAACACCTTGCTCAAAGTGTTGTTTTACTAAACGTCTTACTTTTATAGCCTGTCAGCATTTCATTTAAGTCTGAAGTTTTCCTCTTAACTTCATTAAGGTACTAGATGTTTTCTATAGCATAAAACACTGGAAAATCTCATTGGTTCAGCAGGTGTATGATCTCAAATACCTCCCTGCCACAGAACAAAGGAATAAAGCTCATTTAAGCTTTTTTTAATTGCAAATTTGGAAATACAAAGAATTATTACAGAACCTATCAATAAAACCAGAAATATTATGCTGCATCTTTTAAATGCAATGGAGATGAAGAAACAAAGATACAGCTGCAGAGGCCTATATGGGTTAATAAACTTTCCATGACATGAGAGTGAAATGATCACAAGAACTAAATGCCATCACACTTGCAGGGGATTTACAAACCGGAGTGTAGAGTAATCACAACCTAAACCAAGAGGTATTAACAGTATCAGGAGTATTTAGGAGAGAAGACAGGGAGCACCATGTATAGCCTGCATGTGCAATTAACAAACTTTTATCTGTAGTACCATAAATTACTTGTCTTTGATTATTCTTTCATTTGCAAAGGATATGACTACCATATTATTTAAATGCTATTTCACATGGTTTTCACTTTGATTATATAAATTGTCTCTAAAAGTACACAAATCATATTGGAACTGCACACAGGTAGAGATAGAGCAGTCACTTCACTGAATTGCCAAGTAAACCAGTGAGGCTCAGTGTTTTTGCAAACAAAATTACAAAACTGTACAAATAAAATGCACTGTGCTGGAACAACTCCAACTACTGAAGTAAGCATGAGTGCAGTAGGTTGCTCCGCCATCAGTAGTGGAGAGTGACCCTCTATCACTTGCTTTAATTTTTGACTCATGCAAAAATATTATTTCAAACTTGCAAAGTAACTTTTAGAAAGAAGTTCAAATAAAAATTTTCAGTGAGGAAACTGAAATATCATTTCAAATTGATATGAACCAGACTGGTCATTAAACTTAGAAATCAGTTTCAGTTTGCAGGTTCTGTAGATTTTGCTCTTTTATATATTCTAGAAGTTAAGGCATTATTCCATTTCTAATTTTAAAATACATGAAAGAAATATAGTTTACAAAAATCTAACATTTCTCTACTCCATTAAAAAGGACATAATGATTCCCATAAAGAGATGAAACCAACGCTGTCTTCTTTGATTTACACTCTTCAATTCTGAACCCTTGTCAGGGACTGCCCAATGCTGCTTAGTTAGAAGGATGCGATAGGAAGAGGTAGATAATCCTTTGAGACTGATATGGATATCACTCTACAGAAGGGTATCTCTCCATTAAAAA
Source organism: Empidonax traillii (assembly GCF_003031625.1). Lineage (NCBI taxonomy): Eukaryota > Metazoa > Chordata > Aves > Passeriformes > Tyrannidae > Empidonax > Empidonax traillii. The sequence goes on from NW_020955886.1 coordinate 181,380, forward strand.
ACCCCTAAACAGCCTAATGTAAAGTAAAAAACCTTTTGAATGGACTGTGTTTATTCATTCAGTAAAGCTTGCACTGAGGGAATGAAAATGCTCAGGCCTCGCTCACAGAGTTTTAGCACTTTGTGTGAGGAATTATAAAAACTCCACAAGTTGAATTACAATTGAAGTGCTGACAGGACCTTAATGACTGTAATATGTACAGTCGTGAGTGCCTCTTACCTGATAAAAAGTGCCATCCTGTGAGCAGACTTGCGAAGATGAGCAGTTCTGACACCGAAACTGCGAAGGAGATGATTTTCTGATCAGATAAGAGGCATCCACAGCTGGACATACACATTTAGAGAATATTTTTTTTTTTTAATTTTTCAAATTTAAAACTCACAGTTAACTTACTTATTTAAAAACAGGAAAGACTTCTCTAATGAATAAATGGACATTTTCCCTTTACTTGTCTACCTCATGTAAGGTCCACAGGTATGCCAGTAAAAGCTCATGGCCAATACTACCAAAGATGTATATAATGGACTTATTTGATCTTCATTCAGAAGAAGACGTTGTTAACTAATTACCATTGCAACTTCATTAAGGGAAAAAAATTGTAAAAGCCTATATATTACTGGATTTATTAACAGCAGTTTAATTTTTACAGGTTTTAGTCATCTCTGACTTCAGGGGAGTGATTTAAAACTACATAAACGATGAACACATAACTGACTATACTCTGTGTATATAAACACAACTACCAAACTTGAAATCAAGTTGTCGACTTTTATATTCACTTAACATGAAAAGCTCTAGTTCTGAGATTTTTGAAAAACTTTCACCAGTACAAATGTCTTTTTTGTCAAAATGATAGTTATTGTCGCTTCCAATACAATGCACCTGCCAAAAGTCCATCTGTAGGCAGGTGCTGCAGGATGAAAAAATCCCATTATCATTAAAGTTTTTGCCTCAATGCTTCCTAATAGTACAGCCAATGCTAACAAAAATACAAAATGGCAAGCCAAACACCCACTGATTTCAAGACAGTCCTGGAAAAAACACTACTTTAAGCTCCCTTATTCGTGCAATATTGTGGTTTCAGCAACCAACAAATTTCAGTGCAATATTACTCTCAAATTTAATGAATACTTGCTTACGTACGCTAAATCCCCTAATTGCTATCAAAATCTATCCTCCCCCCTGCTGCTTCAGATTAAGGTAAAACTTTGAGATCCTTGTGAATTGTTAACTCCACAGTGTGTTTAATCCTCTGTCTTCCCTGCCCATGTCCCAGTGCTTTTTATTCTGAGCACTACGGTGCTTAAACAAACAAAAAAAAGAATATAGAAAGTTTGGAATTTTCCACAGATCAGTAAATTAAGGTATGTTAAATGCTTAACCTTAGCTGCACTCTCAATTTAGCTTCCAGTAGTAATGACAGACAACAACCCTGCATATACTACAAAGCAATAAAGACTGAAGAACAATCCACAGCCACACAGAGACAAATGTATAAAAGAAAGGGAAACAAATGGGATATGACTTCTAACCAAAAAAATTAAATATACAAGGTGATATAAGGGCTACTAAAACAAACTGAGTATCAGACCTGAAAAAAATGTCAGTAAAAAGGTTAAATATTGCTATTAAAAAATATACACATGCAGCAAGGAAAACCCATTTGGCTGTTATCTAGATGTTAGTGTTGAACAACAGTACATCTAAAAAAATGTGTGTAGCATTAACAGAAACAGTAATGAAACAGTTAGATCTCACCAATAATTTTCCAGTGTCAGTTTCAGTTTACTGACTGAATAAAGCAGGTTCTTACTGAAGAACTGCTGGATGCAGATTCGCCAACTATTGTAACTCAAAAGGTCACCAAAAGCACATTTGCAGGAAAAGAACAAGCGCTTGAGTTTTCGGACACTTGACTTAAAACTTGGAGCAGAACTTGCATGTAAATGTTGTATATCTGCTATTTTGAAGTTTCAGAATCTATTCAATATATGTGCTGCAGGGTTTCCCTCACAAGGTTTTACATAAGAAATCCAGAAAACATGCAAAAGGCATTTTTAAGTAAGGGTTTTTTGAAGAATCATAGACTATATTTTTGGACCAAGCCCTGAAAGCATGTACACTGTCTATAACAAATATACCAAAACATCATTTATTTATAATGTAACAGTATTTACGTTTTCGCCTCTTAGTCTCCATCTTGTCATATAGATGAATTCCATAGTATGATCCTTCCCCATAATTTCTCCGTTGCATAGTACATCCAGCTTAAAACATAACAGAACAAACAGTAAGACAAAGGGATGCAAAGTTTTAGTATCTAAATGAACTCCTAAGTGCGTCTCAGAGTTAATCCCTCAACTTCTATCATTATACAACAGTTCTATCAGACATGTATATCAAACCTGGATGAATACAACACGCTGACAATATGCTAATTTGTACACTACTATTCCACTTTATTTTTTTTCACTTTTGTGTTTTCATTTGAAGTGTGAACTGAAGGAAGTCTGCCAGTGAGGTAGGAAATCACTAGTAGACAAACATTCCCTATATTTAGCAATAGTACACAGTACCTGTTTGAAGAAAAAGACTTCTGCTGTATTTAGAAGACCACCTTACTATGCCAATATTCTTTCAAACCCAAAGATACAAACCAGAAGTACCGTAACTGTCATACAAAAAATAAATTACAAAGTAATTTTAAAAAATTAGTTTAAAAATAATTATAAATTACAAAAAAAATGCACTTCCGAGTATACTAACATTCATTAACTGAAAGCAAAAGACAGAGAAAAATAATCATCTGATTATGAAAAATGACTAATTTAAACTGTATTATAGCATGTCACAGCTATGCGCCACTGAAAATGTGTGACAATATTTTGATTACTAGAGCTACAATGTTTTTCTGGTTTTTAGAGGAAAAAAAGCATTTTGAGGAAAACAGATTCTTTGTAACAGAAGCCATTAAGGTGCAAGAGAGATAAAATAACAAAGCCAAATGACACCAAAAAGGCTGGTCAGCATGTCATGACACTGTGACAAACACCTGGACGCAGCAACACACGTGCACCTAACCTAACTCAGCCCTATCCCTGACTGAAGCTGGGAGGCTGCAGTTCATGGAGTCATTGGCTCCTGTAAGAGAACTGGTTGAAGAAATTGTCCTTCAGTCTAAATTCCTGTATCCTTGGGAAGAGGGGAAGCAGGTTCAAACATGATTAAATTTCACAGGAATGTATTATGTTTCAGGGAAATAAAAACAAAAGTATTTTTCTTTCAAATGTACCTCGTAAGAACTTGGAAGTTTCAATTTTAAGCTGAGAAACTTTTTGATAGTTCCCACAGTCACTCGAGTAGAACAGCGGATAAATTTCTTCATTAAACCCTAAAGCAACAGCAACAAATTAGAAAAACCTTGTTAGACATTCTGGTAAACTAGAGCAATCTTTAGTACAAGAGCAGCTTTAACTAATCATTTTTTCAATCAGTAACCAATTTTCGTGCACTCTCTTCTAACTCATAACAGCACAACAGGTTCATTTTTTCGCAAAATTTAAAAGGTTACAATACAAACAAGCTCATTTGACTCATCTCTGGTTCTAAAAAAAAAAAATGTCTGAAAGACATCAAAGGGAGGAAAGGAAAAAACCAAAGCCCAACTACCATAAAACCATGAAAAGCTCCAGAAGAGCTTAAATAATCTACATGTTTGTGTTAGTAACACTCGGGTTTAAACAAATGTTGTGTTTCTTTGAAGTTCTTAAGTCCTTGAGAAAAAAAGGAAGCAAAGACACTCTGAAATAATCTAGGTAAAATACAGAGAAGCTATAAATCTGAGACATGATCTATTATCATAGATTCTGTGATCCAGAACCTAATGATTTTGACTCAACAGAAGATTGGAAGCCTGAGACTCTCACATGGTGATGGAGACACAGATTTCTCACCGTATAAAGCATAAACAAAGTGATAACATAGAGGTATGTTTTCTTGATGAATCAAAACTTTCTTACTGTGTTAAGAACTTCCGAAATTATACATGTAACATATCACACAGAAAATATAAGTAATTTTATTAGAAATATTCTTTATATGTTTTTAAAAAATTCTTCTATTTGTATTTTAATAAAACATTATTAAAATCTAAGGGGATTTCTAAAGCCTTTCCTCTGTACTCAATATCATTAGGTAATCCCCTTCAGGAACAGAAACTAAATATACCTAATTCTTAAAACAGCAGTTGACAGGTATTACTCTACAGAGTTTGCAGATGGAGGTGACCTGCCCAAGGCCACAGACAAGACACCTGTGTCAGAATCAGGTTTACAGCTCAGAAGATCTGGATCCCAGTCATTCAGTGCACAACACATCTCAAAAGCAGGTTCATGCTGGCATGTTAAGACAGTAATCCTGAAAGTATGAGGCAGCTCACCTACAGCTAGCTTTATAAGCACCTCTGTGGTATGCTGTAATCTGCTGTGTAATGCAGTGATATACCACCAAGGCTGTACACTACAAAACCATAATCCATACACAAAAAAACCTCCACAGTCACGGATGAATTCCTGTACGGAACCGTATTTTTAAAAAAATTCCAAGATGCATTGAAATGCCTCAAACAGAAGGATTAAATAAGCGTGGAAAGTGGGTAGAGGTCACCACACTGAGGTTTATTGTTAATGGCTATAAAATAATTTGGTTCCTCCATTCTGCCATCAGTAACAACAGCACAGATTGTTTACTACTCACTTTGACTACATTATCTCCTGACTGCCCATTGTTGCGTAAACAGTCGAGGCAGATAGCAATCTGTGGGTCACTCCTGTGATAGTCTTTATCTTCTTCATTTTCATCACACTCCTCATCTACTTTGGGTCTATCAGCTTTTGGACTTTCATCTGTAAAACATGAAGATCAAATTATTTAAGTGTAAAGTAAATAAAAGTCAAATATTTAAGGAAATACAACCTTTTCATGTGCATATTTTTTCTTCAAATTAATTTATACAATTTTAATTCAGTGCATTCTTTAATGACCAACTTAAAAATCTCTGAAAACAAATTTCTCCTATTGAAATTTTAATGCAATCTGCAAACAGTGGATTTCAACGGAACAGAAAATAATTAGTCTGATGGACTATAATGGTTATAGCTGTCTACTTCTGATGTGTCTGGTAATTAAAAGCCTGCAACTGTGCACTTACTTATTCCCCTTTAAAAATAAAAAATAATAAGAAAGGAAAGGTCGCAGTATTTCTCAGAAGAGCACATATATCCTACAAAATCACATTTAATGTGTTATCCCTTTTCACTGATACTGTTAACATGGATTCCCGGTTTAAAATTCCTGGTTTAAAATGTTCTACGGATTCCTGGTTTAAAATTCTACCCCTCTGGAAAAGGTAACATTTTCTACAATTTTCAATGGTTTAGCAAAGTTGAACACTTGAATGCTGAGACCAGCAAGTAGATCTAGATAAGTCCGCAATGTATGTAAATAATAACCGTAAAATGGGGTAAATTTCACATATTTGGAATACAGTATACAATAATCCTATTGTATACCTTTGGTTTTTTCCATATTCCATTTATTTATTTAGATTTAAAACAAAGGCTGTTCTCTGCTGCAATAAAACTTTATCACAATTAAGTTGAATAAGATGCTTATGCATCCTTTTGAAAAATTTTCCTATCAAATTCTGCTGCTTTCCTACACTTACGATAATTCTAAAGTAATTTAGAAGAGTCCAGGTAAGAAAACAGAACATAAATTTGAATAAATACCAAGCCAGGACTAAGTTTCTTGACACAGTAATTAGTTCCTTTTGTTCAGTTTAAATATTCAAGGTGAATTTTAAGCTACATTCATTAGTTTTCTTTCTTACAACTTTTAATTATTTTATAATTATATTTGTCCTTAAATCCCTTATTAGCTATTGACACATTCAGTTGATTGTGTATCATATACACATTTTGTTATCATCTTCCTGTGAACAGAATTTAAGCATCAAACTACAGATTTCTTTCTCTTTGTTTGTGAAAGTCCAGGAAGCAAATTCTTAATTCAGCAGGTGCAGTCTACCCATCACAATCATTTATCTGAGCGCCTGCCTATGATTCACAGATCCTTCTGCAAATACATCAACAACTTTCAACAGTTATCAATGCTGAATAATAGAGGAAAGTTTAGTTATGCAATTTGAAAAGCCTTGGAAAAAAACCCAACTACAGAACTAGGGAAACTAGGAAATTTCCCATCATAAAATAATTCCAGAAACTGGTAAACATGCAAAAAAGGTCACATCTTCCAAGGTATCCCGATAGAAATTCAAATGTTCCCCCATGTAAATGGCATCAGAACATTTTCTGAAAAAACCTTGTAAATATTAGAATTAATGATGTTTGTACAGGCAGCCTCCAGAAATCAATGTGATGGTCCATTACAAGCATGTTATTAAAGTTCAATATGATAGAAGTTTAAAAAGAAATAAATTTAATCTCACCAGAATGGGCTCATTGTTCTCCAAGTCAAAAAACATCAAGCCAAGAACAGGAAAGGAAAACCAAACCAAAACCTTGTTCACCTCCACCCTTCTTTCCCAAGGGAATAAACTGGTGTCTCTTTTTTTTTCTCATCTTTCTTTCAAACCTTGGATATTGTCTACTTTCTGTGCATTTCTCAGATATTGACCATAAAACTAATCATCAGCAAGTGAGTTCCTGTAAAGCTGTTTGCCCTCTTCCTTCCCCAGTTCAGGCTGGAGAGGACCAATGAATATTTTTTTCTCTGTACCACTGTGCATTTCATCATCCATTAATCTTTTCTGGTGACCACTCTCCTACTGACACCACCAATGCCTGAGACATGTTTTGTTCTTTGATTTTTCCCCCCCTTCTGATGTGTGAAAACCAAGTCCTGGGATTTTTTTACACATCTTAGATGCAAAGGTTGGGAACTATGCTGTAAACTGTGGTACAGGACATAACTGACAGGCTCTTAAACCAGATTGACAATGTGATTGCAGGGCATGGTATTGACAACTGAAACAGTCTCTTCTTACTGAAATTATGATCAGCAAATAATTCATTCTTGGGCAAAATTCTAAATGCTTGTTAACGGCAGAAAACAGCTTCAATGCTCATAATTTGTCTTAATGAGTTGTCATGACTTTTAAATGGTTTGTAGAGCCAAATTTTCATAGCCCAAGAATACAGTCACTAATGGAGCTGGATACATATGTAGCTACTCATAAGCATATTTTGACAGTTAGAGCCTGCCTTTCCTTCACAAAACAATCCAAACTCTCACTACACTGAGTAACTCATCTCCATTAGGTTTACCATTAAACTGTGGGAGAAAGGTAAAAACCAGAAGAATAAGTTGGTTAAAAGTTACATTCTACAAGTTTGTAAATGCAGTGTTAATTCTTTCTATTTATGTATATAGCAGAAAATAATTTTCTAAACAGTTAAGAAATGTCTATCCTTTACATAAATATTTTTTAAGTATTTTTAAAACTGAACAGGTATACACTACATAGTATGATATAGTAAAGTAATATAACTTCATCTAAACTGTTCTGCAGTTCTTCATTTAATTATATAACACAGAAAATAACCTTGTCCCTTACAATGGATGCCGAATGCAAATCATCAAAACCAGTGAGAAAGAAAATGAAATGTTATGAAGTTGAAAGGAAGATATAAACAATTGAGTGCAGAAGAGTATTACAAGATATTTACTTGACAGTTATTCTTTACCAAAATGAGCTATTTCTTTAACTTAGCAGAGCTTTTCAAAAGTTCTTCAAAATCATATCAAATAGGCTGTGGTATCAAAAACTTGCCAAATTAAAAGGGCATTAAAACAGTTGGATGTAGTCCTCCCTTAGTACCTCAATACTGAGCTTTCAAACTTCATGGGTCAACTACAAAAAAACCCCACAACATTGTGGAATCTATATAAAACAATTGTTTAGCATGTGTGGAAAACTGTTTTACTACTTGTCGTAACTAATTCTTGACAACCTCCTACTTAACAGATGGTCACATTCAGTAACAGAAAGTAATCTGTAAAAACTCTAAAAAAAAAAATCTGTATCTTGCTGTATTAAGAAAATTAAGAATTTAAGTGGGAAATCATGAGAGTGTTACAAGTGAGAGCATAGGGAAATGCAAATAAAAATAATGGTAAAAGAGTCAGTGTTTGTATAACAGCTGGTTAATATATAAGCAGCAGTACATAATGGCCCACACTACACTTACACAGATTTGCTACAAGTTTCTGTAGTACCATGAATTCAGTAAAAACAATGTACTTGTGTAAGTGAACAAACAGGTCTTAATGAACAATGTTACTTAACACACAGACGAGAAAGAAAAAAATCATTACCTTGTCCATTTTCTTGAGGTTTGTTTTTCTTCCAAAATTCGATCTCTCGCTGCAGTTCCTCTAGTTAATACCAAAGAACAGTAATGTGAATTTTTTAATCAATAATACAGATACATAATTAAAAATAGCCATATTCCCTCCATCAACCCAAGAAGGTACCCAAAACCAAGTGAGAAACTTACGTTCTCGAAGTCCAGGCACCAACTTAAATATAATTTCCTCTAAGGTGTTATCCAGCCTTTCAGAGGGAAAAAATACATTTCACATTAAATGGAAAGTAGCATTTTAAGAATTTTTAATGTTTAAATAACAAAAACTTTTGAATAATAAAATGAGTTGTATTTTTCTGGTAAATAATAAATCCTTTCAAAGCCAACTGATTTTAGCTTGAGAGGCAACATGCATCAAAGCTTATCTCAACCACCTCTTGAATAAATTTATTTTTTAAATAACCAAGGAATTTATTTTTCAATTTATAAGAACAACAATGAAACAAAACTTTGAATTTGTATTACACGTAAACATTCATATTACTAAAAGGAACAGATTGGAAAAGTAGTATCCAATTTTAAGGTCCAGCTCATAAGTAGTAAGCATGAAAATTATAAACTCCATTATCATATTAAGTGTTCAAGTGCTTTTGTAATAAGCCTGTCACGAAAATCTGAACAAACTGCTCACTACACCACAGACAAACCGATCTTGGCAGGATAAAGAAGACCACAGAGCATCCATGCTGCTCTGACTTGACAGTTCTCAGTAGCCGTAATTATTCTGAACTATTTAAATCTGCCAGGAGTTTGTATATCAGAAGACAGAACATAGCACAGGCATGTTCTCTCATACCCTGATATCAGTGCCAAAACTAGATAATTCAGTCCCTTCCTCTGGACACAGTGCAGTTACCTTTGCTGCTGAAGTTAAAACACTTTTTTTCCTTTTCTCTGAATTTAACCTACTCTCCTATCCATTTAATTTATCATCTGCTTTCTACTTCCACTTCTTCTCCCTGTCTCTCTTATTCTTCAGTTTCCTCTGTATTTTATTGTGTTTTCTTTTCCTTTACCTTCTTTGCTCTCTATGCCATTTCTTGTGAACAGGAACTGCCACTGCCCACAGCCCAAACAAAAACCCAGGACAAAACAAAATATAAAGTAATACGGCCAGAGAAAGTACCTTGAAATTTAGTAAGAAACTACAATACAATAATTGCTTTTGGTATATTTTTAACTGCCATAATTTTTCAACTCAGAATATATTTCTCTACATATATATTTGCAAATACACATATGTGTACTTGTTATGTGCATATGTACATATTTAATGGATAACAATTATCTTCTTATAATACATATATGACCATTGAAAGTTCTCTTCTTTACAAAATTTGTACTTCAAAGTAATTTACAGAACTTGAAATTCAAAGTTTACAATTAGACCTATTACCCAAGCATCTAGTTCTGAGACTATCCATTGTATCCATCAATGGATACAACCATGCCATAAGAATATTCATGTTTAAGCTACAACCATAATCCATTTTTTAATTGCTTCTTCTTACAGGGACAAAAAAAAAGGAAAAAATCAGCTAGTGAAACGTACCTCTGCTAAAACAAAGCAGCACAGAGAACACTTTCTCACAGATAAGAAGGAAACAAAAATCATGGGATGTCTTGAGTGCCTAACTTTTGACAGAGGGCAATACAGATCCACCTTTCCAAATGATGTATTTTGTAGCCTCCTCTGTCAGTATCTAACATAAGTAGATGGCACTGCTTTCTATGAAGCTCCCACAGCAGAGCACTGGGAACTTGGGAACCTGTCTTAGAAATGGAGTTCAAGTCACATATTAAGAAAGCTCCAATCTTCATAACGTACTGATTAAGAGAAATGAAATGAGGACTTCAAAAGAGAACATCACTACCTTAATTAAAAATCCCACTGTTCCTCAGTATGATATAATACATGCTGGGTTTTCTACATTTATTTTTGAAAGATCCCACTTAGCACTTTCTAATTTGTCTTCAACGGCACAAAACAAAAGTCACTGGTAACGCTAAAATAGCAAAAAACCTCCAGCATACTTTGCATATTTACAGTGCTAGCAGCAAGAACCAGATTCCCACTTCAGTTAATGTCTTTATTTTCTTCCAAAAATGAAACAAAAAAGCTATTTTGTCCATACAGAGCATAAATACTAATCAGTACTTTTAAAAGAGGCAGAAAAAAATAGATCTACCTGATCTTTAAGTGCAGGAAAATTTGAACTATAGGGAAAAAAAAGATTCTCAATTTCAGATGCATCTTAGAGTGTTGCTATTATCCAAACCTACGAGCACTCTAACATAAAGATTTGTATTTCTGTGACTTGCATCAAACCCATTCCAAAACGAAACTACTTGGCAAAATTCGGTATCATTTATTTAATATACTCTCTGTTAATGCTGTAACAAGAACAGCAGAAGAACCAAGCACTTGTGTCAGCTTTGTATAGTTTTCACCTCTTCTATAATATTGAATGACTTATAAGATCTATACTCTCTTGATAATTATCAGCAAACATGAACCAAAATATTTCTAAGACTACCATTCAGGAAAACTTGCATGCACAGAAGAATGCTACCAAGAGAAAAAGAAGCTTGTCTGCATGGTAAAGTCAACATAGTCCTATTGAGTACTGATGATGCAGAATTCTGCTAAATCAGTAAAGGGAATTATAGTATTTAACACTTCCTACATTTTCATTTTAGAACTCAGTGTTGAGTTTCAGACTCAGTCACAGTTTCAACAGACCCTAATTGCTGCCAGCTACGAGATACATGTAAAAAACCTCACAGTTGTGAAGTTACTCAGAATTGAGTTTATAAGCAGTTCATAAAGTTTATCTGAAAGATCTCAAGTTAAAATTACTATCTAGTGTTCAATGCCATTTCTCAGAAAATGACTGCATTCTTTAGCAATGATGGGGCTGGTCTCTATGGTCAGAGCATAAGATATGCATTAAGTTATGCAGGCAACTTCCAAGAAAAGGTCATTCTATTACACTGCCCATGTGCTCTTCTGATTATTTGTTTAGCAAATGTTTAAAGCTGTTTCATAAAATATAACCAGGAAACTACTAACTATATGCAGTTTGTTGGAAAACAGACCAAATGACTCAAAAAGGAATTTCAGGAAATAATTACACAGAAAATAGCTCTTCCCACATTTCTGGCTTGCACTCTAACTTTTCTCACCCATCTCTACTTTCCGGCTCAAAGGACGGTATTCCTTTACTAAAAATGTTGCAGAAAACGTGTTTTTCATCTCCTAGGAAATGGTCCCATCAAAATAAAAATATTACTAAAATGCTTTTGTTTTCAGCTCATTAGTAGCCCATAGCATCTTCTATTACAGCTCACACAGCGCCTGAAATACTCACAGGAGATCAGAAAAGTACTTTCTACTACATAAGCCCTCTTAGCCCTACTCTTCCAAAAACATTCAGATGATAAAGACTAAGGCCAATAACACCCTTTAGAGTTGCTGAATTTAGTCTCAATCTCCTCTCCTCTTGGTATATAACTGAAGCATGGGAATGGTTGTGCATACATGAGTCAAAAATCAAAGCAATATATGACAAATTTGTAGCAACACAATGACATCAGGAAGTGACACCAACCCTAGTAAAATGCCAGATGTAAATGTATAGTTTAACACTGAGTCAAGAATAATTCTCCCTTAGTTCACACCAGTATTACAAAATAAGAATACCGTGGGGTGCAGTGGGGTGGGGGGATTGATGGGAGAGAGGGCAGGGAGTGCCTTCATCACTTGAAGTAAACATGAAGTTCTTCAACTTATGATGACATTTCTTGATTTCTCCATCTTATACTTAAGGGACGTCTATCACCTTTATTTCAACATGACATGACTAAAAGAGAATCCAAAATTCCAAGAAAAATAACTGTTTTTAAAAAGGTGTGTTATGTGATATAAAAATACAAACTCTCAAAAAAGGGTACTTTTAGTGTCAAAACCTTTTTTCAATAGAGTCTTTTCATTAATCTCACAGCAGATTTCAATTCAGATTGGCAGATCTATGCCCTGAAAAACATTGTTATTTGCATGATTCATTTTTGACATAGCTGTAAGAAGAAAAAATTTGCCATGCAGATTGGAATGCCCTAAATAATTTGAAAAAAGAAACTCTACAATTTAATTTCATTCCATGTAAAGAATAAAAGGTATCTGGTACATTTAATTGTTTAACAGATGTACTAAAATGTTTATTTTAACTTGTAATATATACCCAGTCTTTCATTGTCTTTCCCTTACCTTTCCTCCTTTTATTATATCTGAAAAAAAACCATTTTACAATTTAGTGGGAGCTGAGAAAATGACAACCTATGTGGCTCAGAACAGTTAATATATGCATTATAAAAAAAAGCAAAACAATTAATTCCCTTTTAGGATAAAGATGCTAGGATTTTTTTTTCAATTTTTTGTTTTTCCATTTTAGGAAATGTTGTGAAATACTACCTTACCTTAACATTTCTAGTGGATTGGTCTCATGCACTTGGTTGCCACATCTGGGACAGTCATTGCTGTCTTCAAAGTGTTGAACGATACAAGTCTTACAAACTGAGAGACAGGAAAAAAAAGGAAGAAAGAAAGAAAAAATCAACTTAGACAAGATTTAAATAATATTGCTTAATATAACCTAGTGATACCTGCTAACTACTACATGCATCAGAAATAAAAGAGTATTATCTCAAAGTAAATAATTACAATGTATTTTCTCCCCTTCTTGTTCCTCAAAGCAACAGTTCTGCTCCACTGAGACATCAAGTTCAGCAGCACAGGTTAGACAAGCACTGCTTTAAAGTATGTGGTATTTTTACTACTTAGAATTCTCCCAACATCATAAAATGCAAAGCCCATACCATGTAACCCTTAAAGAGCAGGTTCTGAGAAGATGCATGCTGGGGAGCTCAAGCCCAGCAGAGCCATCCATCACTTCAGCTGATCTGAAAATTACTTATGCACATCATTTTTGTTCCAATGTTTTGCTTCCAACTGAAAACACTGGTTTAAATACTTCTTGTAAAAGGAAAGTTCACAGAAGTTATACAAAGGTTCAAAATGTTTCCCTTTTCACATAGTGCTTTCAAAAGCAATGACAGAATTTACAGTAAACATTTAATACTTGAATCTTACAATGAAAAATTAGGATCATGATCATGACAAGTATAAAAAAACCTAAACCAAGAACAATGTGAATTTAAACCCCAATAAACTGAAATTAAACTAAGCAAGGTGCTACATGTTGCTTCCAAATGATTAATTGCAAACTGTAGATTTTAATGCCATTAATAAGAAAATGGAAGCCAAACTGATGAGAACAAATATGCCTGCTATTATTACTGCATTACAACATTCTGGATGGAGATAAACTCTATCCTCTGCTTATTATTACTTTACCTACACTCAAATGACAACTGCAAAATCATCAGTAAATGGACTGAAAAAAATAAATGGACTGCTGTGATTGCAATATGCTTTCTGCTGAAACACGGTAATTTCTTTCAGCAATTACCCAAAGAAGCATAAACGTCTCTAAACAAGGTGGTAAATTTGAATTATAACACAACTTTAAGGAGTCTTGAAATTCCTTTAAGAAGTGTCACCTAAGAAGCAAAGCCTGCATTTGTCTTTGCCTTAGTATGCTCAAAAGAATTATGTTAAATCAGGTGATGCTCATAATGCACACACATCAGAACTCTGTGTAGGTGTTTTTTCCGGCTGCTTCAGAACGCTAACTTCAGGACATTAACTTCACAGCTCTGGTTGAAATTACAATCAACTTTCCACTTCAAATGGGACAACAGACTTCAGAACTCTCTGGCTGGCTCTCGGCACTCTCCCTAAGCTAAATGGTTCCAGCAAGGCTGGATGCAGGGCAGATCTCTGGTGATCTGGTAAAACGAGCTCAGGAAGCCCTTTGAGCTGGGCACAGCACCATCCTCTGCACATAGTGTCTCTCATGCCATGATGAGAGCAGCACTCAGAACTCAGGATATGGGTTAGTATTCGCTTAGCCTGAAGTTGTGAGGTATTTAGCACTAGCATACAGATGCAAGAACCTGCAAACACAGAACTCTTCTTATATCACAGATCTTTTATAATTTGTTAAATTACTAGACTTAATTGATTTTTGCACATTCATTCCCTAACACTTCCAGAGAGTAAGTCTGGTACAGAGCAGTAAATGTGACTGTACCTACAACAACATTTCTTTATTTTTCTACATATGTTTTCTTACTAATACTCCTAAAAGTAAACATTTTGCTACTACACTTAGATGATGGAGAGAATTCTATCACCCATATAGAAGCCCCCATGTAAACCCAACAGAGCATTTAAGAACATGCTGAACTTAGAGCACAAGTCTTAACTTTTAAAATGCATGTAGTTTAGATTTTTGTAACATCTCCTCATTAATACGACCGAGAATCTCCTCAAGGACTGAAAATAACAGAAATTATCCTTGAAATTGAAAAGATATGAAGATTCTCAGCTAACTCCTATAATAAGGGAAGGAGTTAGTCTTTAATTTATTTTTATTTTTTGGTAAGCCTCCTGTCTGGTATAAACAGCAGCACCTCTATGGAGTCTTTCAAACCTGACACCAACTTTAAACAAAGTGGCAAAAAAGGTACAAATGTAACTGGTATTGGTCAATATTAATTTTGGGACTGATAAGCTCAACTCCTAACCTTCTTTTATCTGGAAAATGGTCAGGCTGGATGAGGCTCTGAGCAACTTTAACTACTGGAGGATGCCCCTGCCCATGGCAGGGGGCTTGGAACTACCTAAGGGTCCCTTCCAACCCAAACCTCCCCATGATTGTATTAGATTTTTTTTTTTTTGCAACTAAGACTCTTAGAGAATTAGCACAAAAATTCTTCAAAAGACTTACAAAGGGTTTTGTATCAACACCACAGCAATTTCTTTTTTTCCACAGGCAATCAGAATTAGCCTCCTTCAGAAAGCATTTCTCTGCATTTTAAGAAAGTATGTATGAAATTCTTTTGAGAATTTTATTCTTTCACTTGTTTTTGGGATCTCTGTTCCATTCACATCAGAGAAGTTCTTGAATTCTGTGATGACACTGTTCTAACTGCTTTGAAAAGAACTAACTGATTTGTCTTGCAAAGATACTTTAAATATCTTTATCTTGCTAGGTTTTTTTGTTTGTTTTCCAAACTAAAGACAAAGAGGGCCTATCTGAGCTATGGCTTTCATTTACACACAGAAGAAATCTGAAATTATTACTATTCACAACAACTTTATGCCATGGAATAGATAACTAACACACATTTAAAGTCAGATGATTGACTTAATAAAACCTCCCAACCACTAATCACTGCTAAACACAGAGCATGCTAATATCCACAATAATGTAATTTGAAGAAATATTTATCATATAAACCAATCTATGGAAAGGAACTGAATTCCCCAGTTTGAGTGTATTTATGTGCTCTCTTTATACCTTTCCTTGAGAGAAGATGACACCCTTGGAAGCCATGCACTGTCCAGGAATGGACCTAATGATTAATGAAGAGCTTAATCTCCAATGTAAGAAAGATCTCTGAGTAAAATATGTACAGAAAAAAACATCATAAGGAACCAAGAATCTTATTCCAGTCCTATATGGATGTATTGCCTGTGCTGACAAACACGCAGATCTGGATCAAGTGTTTGTACAGTCAGCTCAATGCCATGAAAAAAACCTTCAAATTGTAAATCAATACTGCAGTAATCTAAAACAACTTTCACTTTTTCTCATGCAGACCTATGAGGTGCTATGAGGACTTGCCCATCAAAACTAAATGTGATTCACCAAAAGCAATGTAAAGGTAAAAAATACTCATAAATTCTAGCATGCAAGAATAACAAACTGATACATGATACTCCTAATAGGGATCATGAACCAGTATTTTCAGATATGATAGGTAGAAGCGTCTCTGTTACTCTCCATATAAATCACTGAACATTTTTCAAAGTCTATCACTTGGCAGTTTCAGAAAATGTCTGAAGTCTAAGTATTGGGTGAAAAGAATAGGGAAAAGGGGAATCTTTAACCACAAATAAATTATAAATATAGTTAATTCACTTCCTCAGGAAAAAAACAAACACCGAACCAAAAAGCTTTTACACTTCCAGTACAGATTAACAAAATGACACAGTATCATTTGCTTTACTGTAGGTCATGGTATGGCAGCAAACAGGAGAAAGGAAACTGCTTAACCGAAATGTACACCGTTTGCAGAATTTTGAGGTACATGATACGAATGCCAGAGAAAGGAGAATCTGAATTTCACGATTGTACTCTAACATCTCAGGTGAGAAACAATAAAAGTTAAACTCACATACGATGATTTTCTACAGATGATAAAAGTATTTGTGTGACATATGCTAATTGGCTGGCAACCATAACAGACAATGCTACGCTTTCCAAAACAGAGGTATCTGGTTCACACATTCTTTCAGATCTTTGTAATTAGACGAAAAATACAGATCCAAGTGTCAGGATTGTGCTGTATGCCATCTGAGGCAAACAAAAATGTACATACCTTATGCAAATCCACATAGATATAGTTCAAAGGGTAGACTCCTCCCAGGTTACTGTTTAAACGTTGATTAATGAGGTACCTAAATAAAACTTCATATTGCATTTTTCAAATAAAATATTCTACAAGAGAAAGTTTAATTAGTTAATTGTGGGACAAATTCTTTGTCAGAACCCATCCTTTGAATTCTTTCATGGATCTTCTCTCTCAAAGTTAATTACTCTCTGATCCAGTGAGCAAAGGAGGGGCACAGGATACACATAGCTAGCAGAACATCAAACCCATCTCAGTGTACGCAGAGAAGTCATTCGGTCTGTATAATGAAGTATTTAATTAGCTACCTTAAACCTTCTTTACAAGCACTTACATTTAGAGAAAGTGTCTGCATAAAAACAGGACGCAAACTTCAATACAATTAACCACCCTTTTCAGAAACTACACGTGAGATTATTCCACTCTCAATTACAATTACCAGACACAGCCAAACCTGATTCCCCTCTGTTAAAAGGGAGCATCATAATCTTAGTACATGATGACCAAGAAAGATTTTTTGTGTTGAAAACTTCTATTTTAAAATAAGTTTTTTAAGCCCTGCTACATGTCATTGACTAAAGCTTTGCAGGAGGAGGAGTCTGAAAGCAGCTCAGCTTGCCTGTCTGAGGGCGAGTTTTGCTGCACTAAGTTTTTTGCGATCTCCTGTTGGGAGCACAGGTTTCTATCAAAATCCAAAAAACACTCTGGTTTCAGGAGTATTTGTTTGATACCGAAAATTATGTATCTGATAATTTTGCTGCGTGGAAGGTCATTTCTGAAAGTTCCTAGACTGCCTTGGTTGAGAATTTCTTAAGGCAAATACTAGAGAGACCAACTAGGATTAATGCACCACTTGATCTGCTGTTCATAAACAGGGAAAAACTGGTGAGGAACACAGACAGCTTGCCTTGAGGTGTGGCAATTAGCTCAGGAGGACTGAAATCAGGATCTTGAGGAAGGATACATTGTTAAACAGCGGAGTTAGGATTCTGAACTCCAGGAGATGGCACTTCAACTTGTTTAAGCAACTCCATGTCAGATTTCCCAAGAAATCTATCATTAGAAAGAAACTTAGGAGAGCTGGCTGGTTTTTTTTAGAGAAAATTTATACAGACCTCAAGGGCTAACCAGTCTGTTGTACAGGGAACTTTGTCAGAAGAACTGCTTAGTGCACACGAAATGCTTGGTGCATAAAGTTCTTTAATATGCAAAAGTAGAGCATATTAGAAGTGGAGACAAGGATGGGAAACAGATATAAAATCACTACTCTGGCAAAAGTACTTAGGGACAAAACTAGGAAAGCCAAGGCCCAGCCATAGCTAAAACTAGTGAGAGACATAAGGGAATTGTGTAAGTATGCTAGAAGCTGAAGGAAGCTTAGACAAAATGCGTGCCTGATAATGAATGAAGGAAACAACTTGGGAGGAGGTAATACGGAAAGGTTTGAAGCCCTCAGTACCTTTTTGCCTTGGTCTTCACAGACAGAGCCTGATCTCCATGAATGATTTGGGAAGAAAAGAGATGATCAACAGCCAAGGAGCAGCAGGTTTGGGCCTACTGAGAAAACCCGACATATTCAAATCTACAGGCCAGGTAGAGTTCACTAAGATGAAAGCTTATCACCATGGTGATTATGAAGGGTGCTCAGTGACTAGAAAAGGGTAGTGTGTTAAGCCCACCTTTAATAAAGAGGGGAAGGATGATCCAGGTAAATACAGCTCAACAGTCTCACCTAGCTCCCTGGAAAGGTGGTAGATTACATCATGGCCCCTGGAATCAATTTCCAATGACATGAGGGACAAAAATGTAATCAGGAATAGGCAATACAAATTTGCCAAAAGTGAATCATATTATAGACTATCAGGTAATCTAATAACAGCCTGTACCATCTGAACAGCACTTACAACAGTGATGAAGCCCAGTCTTCTTGGGAGTGGCAAATAGTATCACAAGGAACAATGGTCCCACATCGACATTTGGTAGGACATTCAGTAAAACTAGGTAAAGATGTAGCGCTGGAAATGGATATTGAGAGAGGCTGTAGAGACACTATGCTTGAAAAGCCACATGTCAACTATACAGAGCCACGGTTTGACCTGGTATAGTGCTGGCAACAAATCTGTCTCATGCATGTTGGCCTAGACAGCCTCCAGATGTCTATTTCAACCAGCATTTCTATGATTGTGTAAACACACAGTCTGATATTTTTTTAGGATACTAAAAACCCTTCCTGAGAAAAGTTTATTTTCCAGGTTTTGTAAGCACACACTGTACTAAACAACAGATGATGGGACATGGCCTTTAGCTCACACCCAGCCTGCTTCAATCACTAGTTCTTAAACACCCATGACAACTGCGTAACAGACTAGAAAAAAGGTCTCAGCCCATAAGAGAAAACCATTCTGTTGGAAGTAGCAAAAACAAATGAAGTACTGAATTTGCAGAATAAGTAATTATTTTGCAGTAACGTAACAATTTCCTTCACAACAGAGATAGGAAAGTTTGTACTTCTGATGCCCAAGTTGCACTTATGTTTCCCAGTCAATAGGACTTATCTGCCCAACATTTCCAAAAACCCCATCAGAAATATCTCTTATTAAAAAGGCACTCCTTTCTCAGAGCAGAACTCTACTACCTAACGTTTTTCAACAACATAGAATGTGCAAATGAACTGCTAACTGCTTTGGTTGCTACTGATCACAACAGTTCCCTTATGATCACTGCAGAACACCTAAGTCAATATATGCTTTTCATTTTATCCAGAGTAATACATTGTACTCCCAGTATCTTATGAATTTATGCTGCTTCTTCAACCATTAATATCTGCAGATTTTGATCATTTGTGCAACACTGTTTTGAATTACGGCAATTAATAGTACAAAACAAATATCAGAGGACAGTTAAAATCATTGTATTTTGTGATATCCTGAATTCTGCCACTCAGAGATCACCTTTTCCTCTGCAGACATAAGACTTCCATGTCATCACTTTTTTCATTTCTTTTTCCTTTCCATCACTGTAACCTTGTATTTTGGCAACTAAACTTTGCTTCACCACCTTCTTTCCTGCAGTTCTTCTTAATGACCCAAACAGCTTTTTGGGGAGGAGACCTGTGCAACTCTATGGCAGCTCAGCAAAATTCATGTCCTCTTAATGTGGGGACTAGGCAGTAACAGAGCTGTCTAAGTGAAGAGCTCTCAATCTACAAGTGAACCAAAGAGATGCTACTGAGAACACTCTTTCTGCCATTGTTGTTTTGTAATGGGAGTGAAAAATAAATAAAAAATCACCTAAACAAAAACATACAGAATAAAAACATTTTTCAAGTCTGAGCTGATTACTGAAGTAACTGCTTCCCCCTCACCTGAACCTTTTAGAAGTTACTACTGCTCATTAAACTTCAACCATAAAAAAAATCAGCTAACATAGGAAATTTTCCAGTTTCTTTAAAGGGAAAGAATTTAATAATACGTTTACCTCTATTAATTTACCTCTATTAAGTACCTCAGTCTTCTCCTGATCCTTCGTCACTATTTTCCCTCTGTATCCAACAAAGGATGGAGATTCTCCTTAGACCTCCTTTTGTTGCTCATGCATAGACTTACAGAACCAATTTTAATTCTCTTTTATGGTAGTAACCAAATTAAGTTCTAGTTAGGCTTTGGCCCTTCGAATTTTCTTTCTGCATAACTTCATGCCATCCTTGCAGTCCTCCTGAGTTTACTGCCCCTTCTTCCAAATTCATAAACTCCCTTTTTTTTACTGAGTTCCAGACAAGGCTTTCTGTACAGCCAAGCTGGTCATCTACCCTGACAGCTCATCTTTTGACTCATGGGGATAGCCAGCTCCTGTGCCTGTAGGATTTCTTCCTTAAATCATTTACAGCCTTCCTGGACAACTTTGCCCTTCAGGACTGCCTCCCAAAGGACTGTCAACCAGGCTCCAAATTCTGACCCCTAGAAGTCCAAGGAACAGTTGTGCTAAACAACATCCTAACTTCTCCAAGAACTGAAGACTATCCTTTGTGATTGCTATGCCCAAAGACAGCCTCCACCCACCAGTCCTTCACAGTCCACTAACAGCATATCCAGCAGGGCCTCACTCCTGTGAGCACTGTCAGGAAGTTATCCTCCACATACTCCAGGACCACCTAGACTGTCTTCTCTCTGCTGCAGTGTACTTCCAGCAGACATTGCTAAGTTGAAGTTGTCCAGTAGAACAAGTCCTAGACACTGTGAGACTTCCCTCAGCTGCTTACAAAATATTTCATCTGCCTCTTCATTCTGGTTGGGTGATCTTATAACAGACTCCCACAGTGATAACCTGCCTTGTTGACCTTCCCCCCAATTCTTAAACACTCAACTCTATTATCACCAGCATTAAGTTCTAGACATCCAAAACACTCCCTAAGAGTGCTACCCCACTAGCTCTCCTTTGCCTACCCCTTCTGAAGAGTTTATAGCCATCTACTGCAGCCCTCCAAGTTGTGTGAATTATCCCACCACGTTCTGTGATGCCAACTATGTCACAGTTTTCCTGATGCACAATGGCTTCCACTGTTTTAATTCTCTATGTGTGTGATATAGCAGGTACATAACACCGTAATGTAAAAATTAACAGTGAAGACAATAACAACTGCAAGAACAACACTGTGCAGAAATGACAGGAAATTCCAAGACAAGGCACTTAACTGATATTTATTAAAGGTTTGAAAATGGAAAAACTACCAGACGCATAGAGTTCCCTTTACTCTTCTTTTAGAAGACTTCAAATTTCATTTGGAAAGACATCAAATTCTCAAGAAGGTCCAATCAAACTACTGTCTATTCAGGAAAACATGTAAAAAAATCAAGTATGGAAGTAAGATGACTGAGTTTGACAGGACCATTCATACTCTTAATATAATTCATACATGCCAATGTTTAAGATATATCAGGAGTCTAAGACAACCTGAATAATTTTTCCTGAGACAGTTTTATTGAAAGAAATCTACTCCCTAAATATTTTGCCAACTTTCAAGTACTTCTCTGCATTTTCCATGGAACACATTACAGAGAGTTGTGTGCCAGAACTGACCAAATTTGTGCATCCATCATGCACACTGCCAAGAGATACATTAGCTTAAATTTCAAGAGCATAGTTATATTATCAAAATAGCACACCTGACCTCACTAATGATATCACCATGATCAGCCAGGCCACAGCGATACAAGTTTGGTGTTAGAGCCAGCACAATCACCACTAGCTTAGGAGAGAGAAAAGACGTATCTTTTACAAGGCGTTCGGCAGAGCTGACATACCTTCACAGAATTGGTCAGGTTGGAAGGGGCCACAGTGGGTCATCTAGTCCAACCTCCCTGCTCAAGCAGGGTCATCCTAGAGCACATGGCACAGGATTACATCCAGAGGGTTCTTGAGTATCTCCAGTGAGGGAGATCCCCCAACCTCTCTGGGTGATCTGTTACAGTGCATGGTCACTCGTACAGTACAGAAGTTCTTCCTCCTGTTCAGGCAGAACTTCCTGTTCATCAGTTTCTGCCCACTGCCTCTTGCCCTATTGCTTGGACCACTGAGAAGAGCTTCCATCCTCTTGACACCCACCCTTTAGATATTTATACATATTAACGAGGTCCCCTCTCAGTTGCCTCTTCTCAAGGCTGCACAGGCTCAAATCCCTCTGCCTTTCCTCATAAGAGAGATTCTCCAGACTCTTGATCAACTTAGTAGCTCTCCACTGCACCTGGCTCCAGGAGCTCCACGTCTCTCTTGTACTGTGGAGCACAGTTCAAGATGACCCAGGCTGGAGACCAGTCTTTAGGAAACCCCAGCTGAGACTGAATTCATTCAGAGAATTTCATGTAAAAATTCAGTGAACAAAAACCAGCACAGTGATCATATTACACACATTAACAAGCAAGCATCACTTCAAGCAAACATCACTTATGAAGGAGGGAATATTTTGCAAAGTACTACTTACAGGTATGGAGGCACTCGGTTACTGTGGTTGGCTTGATGAGATAGCCTTTACAGATATAGCAGGTGATATGAGGATTGAAATCTTTCACCAAGTGCTTCCTCTGAGTAGCCATTCGTGGGGCAGGAAATATTGGCAGAGTGCTCGGGGCCAGAGAAGCGAGTCTGAGAGGCGTCGATACCCGCAGCTCACAAGAGCCGTAGCACTGCTCTGTGCAACTGGACTTCTCCAGGCATTTGCTCTTAATTCCGCCGGTCTCACTGGGACATGGCTCATAACTCCTGCTCCCGTGCCAGGCGAGTCATTTTCCTACCTGTAACACACGTGGAAAGAGAGAGCTATGTAAACCCGGCCGGACAGCGGCGATGCCCCGGAGGAGCAGCGTCGCCATGAACTTGGCGGGGGCACCGGGCCGTTATTTACATAACAGCAGCCCGGCCGCCGAGCTCCGAGGCCGCGCCCCGCCCCGCCAGGGTCCGGACGAGCCGCGGGGCCGGTGACAGGTGCAGGGGCCGGGGCCGGCCCCGCCGCCCTCCCTGCGCCCCCCGCCCGGCGCTCCGGGCCCGCAGGCCTTGGCGGCCCCGCGGGGAGCACCCCCCGCCGCCCCGCGGCAGCCGCGGCCGGAGAGGGCGGCGGCGCCCCGGCTGCGCCCCCGCTCGCCCGGCTCCCGTCCCTCCCCTGCCGCACCTGCGGCGCCCCCCGCTGTACCTGGCGCAGCCCCGCGGCCTCGGGCGGGCGCCCGGCGAAAGAGAAAGAGAAAGGCGGCGCGCCTCCCCCAGCTCCGGGCGCTCCCTCCTCCCCGCCGGCTGCCGCGGCCGGTCCCGGGGCGGGCGGGACGGGCGCGCAGGCGCTGCTCCCCGGCCGAGCCCCGCAGCGCCCTCCGGGCGGCGGCGGCCGGAGCCCCGCGCCGCGCCGGGGGAGCCCCTGAGGGAGCGGGGGGAGCGGGGCGGCGGCGCTGCCGGGCCAGGTGAGAGCCCGAGCGGAGCCCAGCCCGGCCCCGCCGCCGCTTCTTGAAAATAACTTCAGCTTCTGCCCCTGGAAGAGGGAAAGTTAAACCCATTTCTCCAGCCCGCAAATGCAAATGATAAACACTGGACTAAGTTAACCAAGTCCTGTGAACATACATGTGCTTTCCTCGAACTGGGATCAACTAGCCAGAGAACGGCTAAGCACCAGTGAAAGCTGTCTCCACGGTTCAGGGCACCTGCTTTTTGCTCCCCTGTTCTAAGAAATGCGCCAGGGTAATTATCCAGAAAACTAAAGCTGCCTTAATTTTTCAATTGCACTATTTCTAGAAAATTTCTTCTATGCTACTTTTAACAATAATGACAAAAACATAAGGAGGCATTCCCTGTATCAGCTGTAATGCCACCACTTTACCTGTGACGGTGTTAGGTATTTGCTTGTCCATTCTACATTTTTAGATAAATACTCACTTTGCATTGGCCTTCCAATGCACTCTCCCTTTCATCCTTGGGTAAGTGCTGCAATAGGAGAAAGCTTTAATAATTTTGGCCTGGTCCTGCCATACATTCTTACCTCTGGAATATTTACCATCCAACAGATCTCCACGCGCATCAAATCAATTGCCAATCTGAGTGAGGTGCACTAAAAACTGTTACCATTAAAGTTACAGTGCAATGATGAATACATGATAAGCCAGATATAGAGTAATTCAACAGAACATACATAATTTTTGCGGATAAAATATTCATCTTGCATAAGATTATTTGTTCACAACATGAACAGAACTTTTGAAGCAGCATAGAATCACAGAATATGCTGAGCTGGAAGGGAGGCACAAGGATCATTGAATCCAACTCCTGGCCCTGCATGGGACACTCAAAGAATCCCACCATGTTCCTGAGAACATTGTCCAACCACTTCTTGAACTCTGTCAGGCTTGGTGCTGTGACCACTTCCCCAGGGAGCCTGTTCCAATGCCCAACCACCCTCTGGGTAAAGAACCTTTTCCTAATATCCAACCTAAACCTCTGCTGAAAGCTTCATGCCATTTCCTCACGTCCTGGTCACCACAGAGAACAGATCAGTCAGTGCCTGCCCCTTTGCATTCCCTCATGAGGAAGCTGTATGCTGTGATGAGATCTCCCCTCAGTCTCCTCCAGGCTGAAACTGGACCAAGTGACCTCAGCCGCTCCTCATACAGCTTCCCCTCAAGGTCCTTCACCATTTCCGTTGTGGTGTTCGTCCTCCCTTGGACACTCTCTAATAGCTTAACATCTTTCTTATATTGTGGTGCCCAAAATTGCCCCCTGCACTCAAGGTGAGGCTGCCCTAGCGCAGAGCAGAGCAGGACACACACCTCCCTTGACCAGCTGGCCATGCTGTGCCTGATGCACCCCAGGATACAGTAACAGTTTAACAAAGAGTTAATGGCTTTGGCCTTCTCTTGTTAACTGTTGTTTGCATTATTATACCATAAAGCACACACTGATGAGCCAAAGACTAAAGAACACAGAACTCTAAACTAAACACTAAACAGAGACATAGACAACATAGACTACATACATCTCATGGGAATATTTTAGTCACCTTCTGTCAGTTTAGCAGAAGTTGACATTTTTCAGAATGAGCGTGAGAGTGGCCCTGCTTGAATGTAGGCTAAGTATGATACAGCATTATTAAACTTACATGCATGCATTTAAAACAAGCAACTGCTGATACTTTCCTGGCTGTTTCAAAATGACTGCATCTGGTAAGACTTGTTTTAAAAATAAACTGGTTTCTAAGCGAGATTTCAAATTATACTTTAAGTGTCTCACTTGAAAAAAAAAAGAACCCAACATTTTCTAAACAAATTAGTCAGCTAGGCTCACGTTTACACAGTAATGGATGCACAGTGTTCAATTCAAGCACATCAAAAACTCAGTTATGTCATTTATTATACTGTGTAGCCTACACAGTAATAATCACACGGCAGTTGCGATTACTGTAGTAATTGTGAACATACACAACCGGTATAGGTTCCCACAAGCCATACTGAAGTTCTTTTAAGGGCAACCAGTCCCATGCCAGGTAAGTGACAGTGTAGATGACAAATTCTTGCCTCATCTCTCCACTCAGTCCTGTTGGTACCAAGTGTATTTATGAGATGTTGACTGAAGGTGATGAAAGTTGAGGCTTTCAGCACCTTTCAAGACTGCAACATAAAGAGCAAACAAGAAGCAGCAAGGAAGCTCTCATTTCATTATCAGAGGAAAGCAGATCCTAAATACTTACTCCCACTTTATATCATTAAGGAAGAAAATTATTGTAATAAATGCTTATGAATTAATTATAATTTCAAAGGTAGTTAACTCCTAACATCACATACAACAGGTTTATTTAAAAATATAGGTCCGTAAGTGATATGAGAATTTTGATCTACTTATAGCAGTTAAAAGGCAACAGAGGAATAGTGTTTGATTCAAAAGAATCAAACATGAAATATGAAAGAAACAGAATCAAGAAAATGAACTTAGTTCATCAGAGTAAATATATATCATGTACAGGTGACAAGAAACATGGTATGACAGAGAGGATGATTATAGTCCTCAAATGAGTGATGAAAATACAGCTGCTCTAATTTTCTGTGTTTCTCAAACTTTTGACTTTTGCATCAACTAGCTTGTACCCAGCAGTTCCCAGAGTGTCCTCTAACACAGTGCTTACTTTTTTTTTAACCAAGTCCTTTTTTACATATGTGAACTTGTCTAACAAATAGAAAATAAAGACTGCTTTCTAAGCATTATCGACATTGAGGAGTAGTTTCTTGAAATCCTTAGAGAACTACTGGATCATCCTCATGTGAATGTAATTATTTACTTGTGAAACAGAGTAATTATTTACATTTAATAAGAATTAAATGTATCTTTTTAAAGGAACAGTCAGGACACACAAGTATATGTGAACCCCAAGCATTTAATTAAAGCAGTTCCAACATTTTCAAAAAATATCAATGTTCGACATCAGTTCCCAAGTAAATTCCAAAGAGAAAATAAACACTGGTCAATATTCAAATTCTCAGTAACATTTGAAATGAGTGAATAATTCTAATTCTGCAAGTAGATCTACATTGGTGAAATGTTACATCCCTACAGAGCTACACTGGAGTCTGTTTCTAGGCAAGTCTCCAGCTACCCTCCAGTTATCCTAAGAGTTACTTGCATTTTGTAGATGAAGAATTACTAGGACACATCTGAACTAGGAAACTCATGGCAAATAAATCCCTTCTTCTCTTAATAGAAATTGTGTAGCAATCTGAATTATATTTAGAGGGAACTGAGCCTCTAGACATTTGATGAAAATGCCATTCTACAACTTTTAAAAACTTGAAAACTTCACTGAACTGTTTAGGTTAGAAGGCACCTCCTGAGACCACCTAATCCAACCTGTCTGCTTAAGCAGGGTCAGCTAAAGCAGCTTGTCCAGGGCTGTATCCAATGGGGGTTTTGATTATCTTCATATATGGGGCTCTACCCATTCTCTGGGCAATCTGTTCCCATTTGGATCACTTCCATCGTAAAAAAAAAAAAAAAAAAAAAAAAAAAAAAAAAAAAAAAAAAAAAGTTTTCTTGTTATCAGATGGAATTTCATGTGTTTCAATTTGTGCCCATTACCTCTTGTCCTGTCAGTGGACACTGCTGAAAGCAGTTTGACTTCCTTAGCTACGTTCTCTCCCACTGAGTATTTATACATGCTGATAAGATCCCCTTGAGCCTTTTTTTTTTTCCCCAGCTGAGCAGTCCCCAAACTCTCAGCCTCACCTCAAATGAACAACACTCAAGTCCCTTAACCATCTTTATGGCCCTGGGTTGGACTCCCTTCACATCTTTCTCATTCTGAGAAGCCCAAAACTGGCCACAGCGCTCCATGGGTCACCTCATCAGTGCTGGAAAGAGAGGAAAATCAACCTCCCTTAAACTGCAGGCAACTTACTTGAATTTACTGCACATTTACTCAGGTGTGAAGAGGAGACCACATATAATAACTTGGGGATCTCTTATTTCCAGTGAAATTCCCAATCAAGTAGAACATTATCTAGAATAAAACTATATACTAAATGGCATCTTCTCAAATGCCTCTGCTCAAAGCAGGTCTAACATTAAGGTTAATTCAGATTACTCAGGGCTTCATCCAAAGAAAGTCTGTGTATATCCAAGGATGGCAATTCTACAGCCTCTCTGGACAACCTGTCTCAACCCTTGGCAATCCTCATTTTGAGTTTATTTCTTTAGGTCCACTTGGAACTTTCCTTGTTCCATCTTGTGTACTTTCTTATATATATGAATAATTTACTAACTTAACACCTACTGTCATTCTCAATGCCTTTGGCATTATCTCTGGTCCATGCATCATATTTCTTTTCTTTTTAGGCAAAGAGTAGTAACACTGTGTATCACATAAACAATGTTACCATGCTCAGTGTGAAGACTGCCTTTTTCATTTGATGGGAAATGACAGGAATTAGGCTATTCCTATCCTCATCACTTGTGAAAATTATCAGCAGAGAGGTTTTGCATTTCTGCCATGAAGGTTTTTCTTCATTCCTACTGAGCTCTCTGTAAGATGCCATATATTAGCACATAATAGCACTTCTGGGATATATATAGCATTTCTTTATGCTTACTCTTCTTTTATAGCCTGAAGTAAAGTACCAAAGCAGGTTGCAAAATGCCAACATCTGTATTATTAGGCCATTGGCAGATACATAAACAAGACAAATTCATTCGAGATACACTTCAAGAGAAAGGTAAAATTGTGTCACAAAGTGTTCCAACTTTGTTGAACTAATTTCAAGCAAATTTTAAAAAGAGAAATCGTAAAGTAAGTTCCTACAGATTTTACAATATTTGACTGCTAGTAAAGAAGAAACAATCAAATAAGTTACTCTAGCAGGGGAAAGACAAGCAGATCTGTATTGTCAAACATTTCCCTTGCACACTAAAATACTGGTCAACCATGGCACATGCTGCCTCTTCCCAGCTAGGGAAACACAAAAAAACAAGTGAGAAACAAGGTCATAGCAGTGGGAGAAGGAGATTGCCACTGCAAGGAATAAAAATCATAACTTTGAAATAAAATTGCCTAGAATTTAACTTTAGACACTCGTATGCAGAGGTTGAAGTGAAAAAATGGCTGGTTTAGAACATATTACTGGCTGACCGGTAAACATACTGAGTGAAGATCTTGTGACCAGCTTGACATACCTCCCTGTAAGTAACAAGTTTAAGAACTGCAGTTACAATCCTCAAGGGTATTGTAAATTTAAAACCACCAACCTATTACAGCAGAATTCAAACTACTCAGCTGAAAGCAGCTGTAGATTTAAGAATTAAGTGCGATGGCCATACTTAAAAAAAGAGAAAGTGAGACAAACTTCTAAGGTCTAAAATATTAAGTGACCAAATTGTCTATTCAGTTACTCTAGTATCTAATTGTGTGAATTGTGATAAGCTGTTGCTTTCTAGTTTTTTGGTGTTTTTTCTTTTTAAAGCACAGTACATATATAGTATAGGCTGCTATGTTCATGGGTCAGGAGAATGACCTCATGGACACTGCTTTGTCTTTAAAGGCAAAAATTTTCGTTATGGTATAGAGCCTTGTATTGTGCCCCAACTATTTTTTTTTTCTTCATAGGTAATTGATTTTTGGTGATATGGTAAAGAGGGATTTACTTTTGAACCATCAGAGATTGCTCACAGAGAGTGACAACAGCAGGAGGCTTACAAGCTGCTGCTGTGACTCCATTTGCCCGTGTGCTTGGTTAAAAAAACAATGATCTGTGGTGGAGTTGGGAACTCTGGGCAACTAAAATACTGGTGGTATCCTCCACCTCTCTTGGTTTTGCTTCATGACACACTGTAACTTCATGCACTTTGGTCTGCTGTGCTACATCTCCTTTAGCTTTTTATAGGGTATTGAGAAAAGTGTTTTGTGGTTCGTGGTATGTTCTGTAGGCTGCGATGGAGGAGGCATTATTTCAGAGTTGCCTGTGATTGTGGGGAACCACAGGGAATGACAAAAGTAGTCTTTTATAGTCCTATGTTTTATATAAATTTCTAGCAATTCTGTGTAAGTACACCATCTAGCAATTCTTTATAAATAGAGCATTTTGGTAACATCTTAAAGAAGCGGCATCATTTGAAACAATTACCTTGGTTCCTAATCAGCTGCTCTCCACCCAAAAACATCTGCACCTTCAGAATTACTGTTTTGGTCCCTGGCCAAAAAAATTTTGGTTTCTCACTTCTACTGCAAAGTTTGTTAGACTGTCTCTGAATTCACAAAACCCACACCTGTGCTGTCGTTTCTATTATTGTATAATCTCTAATACTTCTTAACTACTTTACCTATCTGATTATATGTTTCTGCTAGTTCAGTTCCCTTTTACTCTGCTGTGCAATAGTATCACCTGTTTATTCTGTGGCTTTTACAGAGAAAATCTGCTCTGGAATTAATGCTACTTCAGGTCTCCCTGCTACTACACAGTGGAAAAAAAAAATCAATAAATGACAATCGGAGCCACACTATCAGAAAAACTCCAGTAGGGTAACATGCACAGGCCAGCCTGAATATAGCTGTTGTCTGCATGGGCAAGACTATGTCTCCTCCATAGATTTTCAGGATTTGCAGGTCATAGTGTAAACACTTTGCCAATTTTATGTAGGTATCCTTCCAGGGAAAAAGTATCTCTATACCACTATGAACATAGGTTTAGAGTTTTCTAATCAAGTCTAAGTGAAGTCTATGCTTTTCCATAAGACATCCTACTGGCTACTTGCTACAATTCTATCACTTTTTTTTTTTTTTAAATCCTTGTTTCTGTCAGTAATATATAGCCTCTTCCACTCTATATTGCATTTTATACATATATTACATAAAAATATCTGTTAAATTACATATTTTTTCACCTTTTTTCCTCCTGAAATTATCAAAGCCCCTTACATCAACATATACAGCACAGCTAAACAATAACCTGAAGCGTTCAAATAGTTTTGTGTCATCTTTCAATTTTCCTTGAAATTGAAAGACAAATGAAAACAATGAAAACAAACTGTAAGAACCCTCCAGTGACTCCTGCTAAAATTGTTACTAACAGATTTTGTTTCTTACAGTTGAAAACTGGCAGGAATGCAAATCAAATTGTATCACACATGTCAAACAGCTTCACAATTATGCAATCAACTTGCACTGCAAATTAAAAACAAGACTTGCTACTACATCTTAAGTCAAAACAAATTTAAAACTTCAATAAGCTCTGCAAAAGCAATCCTCAACAAATCTACTCATGCCCGTTATGATGGCAGAACCAGCAAACAAAGAGGCTTGAAAGGAAATAGAAAAGTAGCAACCAAATTGCCTCATCTTTTACATGACAAATTAATGACATTCACAATGTCTTAGGGAGTTAACTATTCTACTTCAATCGATTTTCAACAGGAGTTCTGTTTCCAGCTCTCTCAAGAATAAAACCTTTAACTTAATAACACAATGTTGGATGGACTCCATTTCATTTCTGCCGCATGGGAAGACTCATTCATGGGAACCATCACTTTGTCAGCCCATTAAAACAGTAGCTTCATCGCAGAAAACTTTAATAGAGATACTCGTGAATTTAGTTTTTAACTTGTAAAATACAGAATGTTTCTTCTGGATAAACTAAGAGAAAACAGGGTGCAGACCAAGATACCGAGCTTTACATCCTCCTCACATCTTTTTTGACAGCAATTTAGTGTATATCTAAAGGTCTGTGCAGCAACATGTTCTATGTGATCCAGTGCATCCAATCATATGACCCTAATCATTGTGGAATTTGGCCTACTGAGTTAGATAAAAAACATTCCATTAGAATAAGCAAAACCAGAAGTTTTTTACATATTTTTGATATTTGTAACAGTTCACATGAACAAATGAGAGTCACTCCAAATAACATTTCACTGAAAGCATTACCTTGAAATACTAGTAATTTTTATCCACTATACTAATGGAAAAAGATTAGGCAAACCTGATACTTTTAGTAGATTCTTCATGTGAATAATATGCCAGTTTTGGGGAGAGAGCAGCTCAGGACTCTAGCCAGAAGCTATTCTCAAGAGGGCAATCACTGCTCAGCCCATAACTTGGCATTATATGCCAGTACTGCAGTGACACTACCTTAGGAAGTTGACAGTGCTGGTTTTCCCAACCTTAGTCCCATGACTTCAGTAAACTAGAAAACTTGGCACAAATGGTGCCTGTATCTGACATTATCATCACTGAGTTTTCTGAAGAGAAGATGTATAAAACAATTCTTAAGTATGAAAAATAAGTTTGAGGGGTGCTTTTGCAATTACAAAACCATGGCCTTCAGACTCTGCCTGCATGTAAACAGCATATTCTCGGTTTATGTGCATTAATCAGACTGAGCACAAAATCAACCAAAATATGTGAGACTGTGTTTTCCATATCTGCATCTTGAGCTTCTTTTTGTAATGCTGGGAAGTCTGGGTTAAGCACGGTGCTAATGAGATCACATGGCTTCTAGCTGAGTAGGCTATGGCAGTTTGGACTCCCTGTTTTTAGGCACTGGACAGAGAAGGGCTGAGTCCTTTCCAAAATACAAAGAATATTCACAGTCCTGCTTTTAAAAAGCTGTACTGTCTGCAGAAGCTCATTCTCACATTACTAACTTGTCCGGTCACATCAACTAGACCCAGCTGTGAAGTACTTTCCCCAAAAATTCTTTAGGAAGACAATTTTGGTAAGATATGCAGCTAATACTTCATGACATTACATGCTTTTGAGTCTAAAAAGTGAGTTCTTAAGTACACTAGTACATGCAAAGCTCTTCTAGAGATCAATTTCATTGAATAAAACAAAATATCTGTTTTGGTGCTTAAATATCTAATGGCACTTACTGAAAACATCTGACAAATGCACAAACTGCATCATTCTATTAAGAATTTTGCTTTATATTTAGAAAAACAGATCTTAATTTCCTCTTCAAAAAGCCATCATTTAGGAAGAATCACATTCTTGCTAAATTCACTACACTCTCCCATCTATACTTAAATGGCAGGTGAACTATATTTACATTTCATGGTTAGGCCTGGTTTCTATAAACATTACCATTCACACTTCAGTGTGCATGCCCACAGTCTGTGCAAGTCCCACAGTCCTGCTCATTAAAGTGACTATTAACTTTCATCAAGCTTAGTATGCAAGTCCATGCAGCAATGTACATATACATGTAACAGCTACTCCTTATATCTTATAAAGGTGTATAAAATTAGCAGAGAGCAGGTATCATTCTCTATTATTGTTTCACACCTCACTGCTATTTCTAATCTGTATTGCAAGAGTTTCAAATCCTATAGTCACTGCCAAACACTACGAGATTCCATGAGATAAGATTTATCACAGATATAATACCACAGCTTCAGTTAACCAGCTTTTCTTTTCACTGTATTAACACACTTAAAAACCCCCCCACAAACCAACCCTAAACCCTTTTATTTTCAAAATTTTTCATGTTTTGTAATGAACTGAGCTTCCTGTTAAGTACTTTTCAAGAATGTTTTCCTAAAGTAAATTATAAACTATGCTAAAGGTACACCATTTCTTACCTTTCTAAATTGCAATAATCTGTATGCATTTTACTGAGTTTTTTTAGATGTGACTATTTTCTTCAGTACTGTATTAAGTATAGGTTCTAGAGGATTATAGCTAGAAGGTTTCACCTATCAATTTACATGGCAAATCTCACGCAATTCCCTAATCTAATACCCCTGGTAGACTTTAAAGAATAAAAGGCATAATACTCTTAAAATTATTTCTTTTTATCACAAATGCATAGATGGGAATATGAAATTTTGACACGGTATTTGGCTTATGAGAACTTGTTGATATATGGAACACATAGTCTGCTCCTATCATCATCACGCTGTCTATTTAACAATTCACATTTAAATACAAGACCTCAGTTGCCACAGATCAGTAGGAATAAAATTAAGGAGATTTAAATGTTTCCTGCTGAGAATTCTGGAATGCTGTCTAGTGTTTTATCCCGTGTCTTTTAAACTTGTCAGAAACACTGGTGCCATCCAAACCCTCCATCATCAGGAGCTAAAATATGTATTTGGGGGCTATGTCTTCCATTAAGCAGCAACTTAACAAAATCACGAGAGAAACCATTATTACAAAATACATCAAAAAGAAATACCTTCAAACACATACTGCCAATTTACAGTTTTATCTGATATATGTAACATCTGTTGCATAGTTCTCTTCATTGCATCTGTTTGCATCACATTTGTAGCAGTGAAGCAATACCCTCTCCCCTCCTTTCTCTTTATATATTGGTGAACAGCATAAAAACTTCAAGAACAGCTGAAAAGTCTCAAGTTGAGGTACTGAAACTGCTTCCTAATAATCTATTTTATGTTAGTATTCTTCAGCCCTTAACAAACTAATGAATTTCAGTAGAGAGACTCAATAATATTCCTGAGAAGTAAAATTTTTGGTACAATTAACATGGTGCTAACAAACCCACATAACAAAGATTGTTCTAAAGAAAAGAATCAGAAAGTATGCTGTTTTGCTGTAGACAGATTACATCCAGTAAAGAATGATGAAAGAAAAGTAGCTCCATAGTTTGTCTAGAGTCTAGGAGGACCTGTCCCAATTTTTAGAACTGTGATTTTTACTTAGTAAGTCCTAAGTCAATATTATTAATTTTAGAGCAAACATCACTATGTACATAACCTTTCAACGAAGTTATTGTCCAAACTACTGTTGCTGATGTAAACAGGAGCCAACTTAAATGGCACTTAGTGCCCAAAGAGCAATAAACTTGTAACTATTTACAAGAATATTGTAAGTAATTTATTTAGCATAGAGAAAAAGTGCTGAAGATCCCTACTTCTTTGGTGTCTCTTCTTTAAAGCCACAGAACACAATAACTTTAGTCAGACAAGATGCAAATACTGACCATAAAAAGTGAAAGGTACCTGCTACTCTGCCACATTATATTTTCCCCTCTGTTTATGATTTTGTCTTGAACGAAAGGCTTGAACAGTCCCTAAGATGATTAAGGGATTGGAGCATCTATCATATGAGAAGAGGCTGAGAGAACTGAGGTTTCTTACGGCCTTGCTCAGGGGGAGTTCTTAGCAATGTGTGTAAATACCTGACAGGGAAGTAAATAAGACAGAGCAAGAGACTTCCTAATACTGTCCAGTAACAGGACAAGAGGCAGTGGACACAAACTGAAACATGGGAAATCCCATTTAAACATAAGGAAAAAAAAATCTACTGTAAAGGTGAAAAAATGCTAGAATTATTTGCTTGGTGAGGCTGCAGAGTCTCCATCCTTCACAACTGGTCTAGTCAACCCTGCTTTGAACAGAGGGGCTGGAATAGGCAAACAGGCAATGAGGTGGACTGAAAACTGGCTCAAGTGTCAGAAAGGTTATGATGAGCAACAAACAGTCCAGCTGGAGGTCAGTCACTTCTGGAGTATGTCATGAGTTGAGAATGGGGCCAGTACTGCGTAACATCATCATTACTGACCTGGTGATGGCACAGAGTGCCTACTCAGCAATTTTTCAGATGATGCAACACTCCGCCCAAGTTCATGCTGGGGACTGACAGGTTCAAAAGCAGATGACGCTGGGATTCTGTGACACACTACCCAGAATTACTCAATAGGTTTGGAATATGGTCACTACCTGTTCTAGGCTACCTATGAACAGAAAGTGTTAGTCATTCGAGTTGAGTCTGAACCGTATCAGAGGTGTATGCCATGGTGAATTCTGGGGTCCTGTCCATGGCCATGACACTGGTCCCTCCTGAGTGTGCAGCATGGTTACTGGGGATACCCCCAAGCATGCACTCGCTCAGTCGCCTCCTTGTCTACATTATCCTACGGGTTCCACTGTGGTGAGCGCTGTAATGTAAACTAAACAAAAGCTACTGGGTTTTCCTAAAAGTCATTAGAGATTGGTATCATATTACACAGCAGCTTTGTGTCCATTCTCATTTGCTCCATGACATATCTAAAAAATTTATTTTATGAAGAAGCTCTTGTTAAATAATTTAAGGACAGACCTACCATTATAGCTTCCTGGAATAGTGCATAACAGCAAAATACACAGTCCTGTTAAACTAGGTTACTAGCTGCTTTGCATGTTGCAACTTCCCTCTTCTTTCCTTTCATTCAAGTTTTTCTATTTCTCGTTTCCCTTCTGCATTCCCTTGCTTCTTTGGGTTGATTACATTTCTTAGTGGCACCAAATCTGAACTCAAAACCTGATGAACAAATTTACCTGTTAGCTTCAAGAAAAATAACTGTGTTTTCAGAACAGTACAGCTCTACAGGGGTAGAGATGTTATTCCATGTTATTTATGTAACTGATAAATTCTTCATGAAGAGGAAATCTCAACAATCTCAAACTGCAGAAAATGTCCTTCCAAGGTATAAAACTGCTCAATCAAATAAGTTTCATATTCAGTTTACCACTTGGCTTTTGAACACTATAGCCCAATAGTCATAGAAGAGAATGTCATTTCAGAAGTGGCTAATTCATGCAGGAAACAGGCTCTCTGTTAGAGCTGGTTCAGGACAAGAGGTAGCCAGATGTAGAGTCTGGGCTATGTATTACCACTACCCAACCCTAGGGAAATCTGGGCAAAACTGTACTAACGCAAGCTTTTTTGTCTAATTTTTTGCTTTTCTGAAAGCACCATGGAAATCATACAACTTGAGAATTCTGGGGCAATTGTCAACTGGTACTGCCCAGCAAAAGAGCTTTGTTGAGCAGCCACAGAGGTGTGCTGCTTTCTGGCCTTCCATGTGTACAGGCAGAATCTGTGTATTTTGGGACAGGGAGGGCCAAGGGAAGACAGAGGATGGAAAATGCTTGCCTCTACAGGACAATAAACTGGAAGAAAATCTAAAGGCTGACTGCAAGATTTAGTAAAGAAGACAAAAGCTGATCAAAATAAACCAATTTTTTTTTGAAAGGGAAAAAGAGATCTCTTTAATCTAGCTAACCCCATTAATAATGGAAGTGAACACATACATCAGCATAACCTCGTCACACAAGGGTCTAAGGGCAAGCTCGGTCCCATTTACTGAAACACCCAACACTATTTTTACTGGTATTTAACAAATCTAATTAGATTATACTTACTGCAGATATAGCAATTCAGCTAATACACCTTCAGCTGCAGTGGAAACATACCCTTTGAGAGTCCATCTGGTCTAAAAAGTCTGTGTGAAGAAAAGCTTGCATTACTGAGCCCATTTTACATAAAGGGTAAAATATTTCTAGCTGTTTGCTAATAAATTTCTGATGTCAGCCACACAGGAAGACATGACTGCCTAGGAATTAAACCTCCAACTCTTAAATTCCAATACAATGTGTTAATCACAACATTCCTCTTCATCCGAAAGATCACTTGACATGCATTTAAGCCAGACACCTAATCTCTGAGGTGAGAGATTTTATTAAAAAAAAAAATAGCCATAGTGAACACTTAACCTACATTTGGCCTCATATTGCTATTGATACTAGCTACTGAAAATAATCAAGATATCTGCAGTTAGTTTTAGAATAGGATTTGTAACGAATTAAAAGTTAAGTGTCAAATTTTCAGCATATGGAGGTAGGTATAACATTTTGCAAGCTAAAATATTTGAAGATAAGAAGCTGGATTCTTCAGAATTTCATATCTTATATAGTATATGTCTGTGTATTTATAGATATATAATTTTATGCACTTGCGACTGAAACAGAATATTGTGTTTTAATTGCATTTTTGCATTCACTTTTAAGCAACAGTAAATGACTGCTTAAGATGATAAAGAATCAGACCCATCAACTCATCTTTCTTTTTCATATTAACAAACATCTCATGAATTTGAATACTGCTGTTTACAGAGCCTAATCCAACATAATACTGCCCTGACTTTCTGAAACAAGTTATTTTTATGTCTCTGTGATGTAATTAAATGTCCTTTACCTCTGCTGTGATGAAGAGATTGTTTGTTAGTACACATTTAGTACTGATATAGTGTTTTACAGCTATACATTACTTATTAAAAAGGAAATAAAAATGCCCAGTTACGGTCATTTACAAAGCAGCAGTTAATATTACAGTCACTGAAACAAAACCACAAAATGTGCTGGAAGCCTGTGGATGATACTAAGAACTGAAACAGTCCTCTGGTCTACCAGCCTGTTACACATCTCAGTCCTGAAGCCACAATGACTGCATTATAATTCCAAGGGTGTTTTGTTACATTATGTTGTGATAACAACTGCACAGGCAGAAACCGCTCATATGACATTTCCAAATTTCACACATCCCAAGCCCAGGATGGTTAGATACTATAAGTACCTTCTACTCTGTCTAAAATACTTCCATACTCCATAAGCCCTCAAGCAAAGACTTCACAGTGGAGACAGTGGCTCACTTCACTAATGACATGTGAGCAGACATGAGGAAAGACTAAAGTCTTCACACAATATTCAAACATTGTTATGGAAAGAAAACTACTCACAAGGAATGCAGAACTGCTTACATCTCGGTAAGGCAACAAAAATGACAGCAACCTCTTTTACCTCTATTCCCAAAACAGCACTGCAAGTAAACCTGCAAAACTCTCAGTAGATTCCAGTAAAAATTTCAGTTTCACTAGAGACTAATGCCAAGTATGATCTTTCAGATCTCATTTCTCTAAAAAAAGGAATGCATTATGTTAGACAGGAGCAGGCAGAAACATAAGACATTTAGGCAAAACATCCAAAAAGCTCCTGCAGAAGAAAACTGATACTCTAGTTTGAGAAAGTTGAGCATTATGCAATGCACAGAACTGTATAAGTAGTCTGTTTTCTGCAGTAAAAGCAATCAAATAGACCTAAGTACAAATTTCTGTCCAAGAAAAACATAAATTCTTATTTTTCAATTCTTTAAAGTCTTGAGCAACTTCACTGGGACACACAAATATGTACCCTGAATATCATTTATGTGTGAATTTCCTTCCCAGTCTTAGAAATACTTATCATCTCCTCTGCCATGAGACCTATGAAATGTGTTCAAAAGCACCAAGGTTACCTACAAAATAAATACTGTATTCTTTGTTCCTGAAAAACATTTTGTTATCCAGATGCTCTCTCGAGCTTTTTATAGCTTAAGTCTCAAATGCTTCCTAGGTCATTCTGCTAATTAACTGTACTGGGCCTGGCTAGGAGAGAGTTAACTCCCTTCACAGCAGCTCACAATGTGCTGTCTTGTAGGTATCTTACCCAAACAATGCTGACAGCACACTGATGTTCTAGATATTGCTGAGCAGTGTTTGCACAGCATCAAGGCCTTCTCTCTTTCTCACTACCCACCACAATGAAGACTGGGGAGTGTGCAATAGGTTGGGAGAGGACACAACCAGACCGATGATCTGAACTAATCAAAGAGAGACTCCATGACACAGAACACCATGGTCAGCCACAAGGGAGAAAAGGGGGTTTGGGGTAGTTAGCTACCTTTTGCTTGGCAACTGGCTGGTCATCAATCTGTCTATGGGAGGTGGAAAGTGATTGCCTTTGCCTCACTTGTTTTGTTTCTTTTTCTTTCTCTCATCTTTCATTTAGCCTTCACTTTATAAACTTTTGAACTTTTTTTTATCTCAACCCCCAAGTTTTCTTACTTTTACTCTTCCCTCATTCCATAGGGGATTGGGGGTGAGTGAGCGAGCAGCTTACATAACCAACAAAATTAGTAATTTCCCACCTTTCTGTTGTGTTGTTCAGAAATGTATGAGTAGGTATTGAGGGTTTATGCACACTTGTGACATGACTAAGCCTGTATTTGCTTTACAACCAGGTGTATGCTGTCCTATTTCTCCATGGCCAGATGCAGATGTGCATTGTATGACATGACCAACACCTCTGAGCGATGGAAAGAGTGTGGGAGTGGGCTGGGTGTCAGATACTTACCCAGGCAATATCCAACTCAGTCTCTAGTTTGCCTATAGGTCAATCAGCATAAACAGAATAATTTTGTGTAACGCTATATATTGATTACATGTTGTCAGCATAAATGCTTTCAACACACTTGCCCCAAAATAAACCCAAAAATTCTACCAAAACATGTCTGTGTACTGTTCATGCTTCTTTCCTTGGGGAGAGTATGCATATGAAAAGCAAGTGACAGATATTATGCACACTGTTTACTGCACTGCTGGAAGATGTTTCATTTATATGGCAACAAATACATTGTAAGGAGCCATGCAGATTAATGACACGATCTCCTAACAGACAGTTACTTATATCAAGTTATTGAATATTTTTTAGACTTGGAATACACTAGATACAAATATACTAGATAGTATTTTTGGGTGTCATTTCACTGATACTTGTTACTTTTACTGCATTCATAGTAAGGCACCATTTGCATTACTCAGTATTCCTAATGTCCTCTCACTGAGTACTAAAATGCCATATTACCTCAAAAATAGAAAACTCACTTAGCAGTAGATTTTCATACATAAATTTTATGGGTAAAATAGAAATCAAAACATTCAGGCTATATAAGTCAAAAGTCACTGCAAGCAATTTTCCCTATTGACTTTAAGGGGATTTGAACCTGTGGCTTTGGACTCTTAAAATAAACACTGCCTCACTGTCACATATAAAAAATACTATGAATACTGAAGAACTGCAGAACTAGTATAATCTACTTCTTAGAGCAAACTGAGAATCTCCTAAAGGGGCTTAAAGATGACTGTACATCTAAAGCAAAGCTCTGTCTTGCATACCACTGAAATATAGTACAAAAATGGCTTCAAGAATGTGGTTATTAACAAGGATGTTTATCGATCATAACAAAATATTTATTTTCTATCAGTGGCATGAAAAAAATCTGCCACAATGAAGAGAAGCCTGAAAGATAGGAATCCTGGCTTCTTAAGATTCCTAAGCATCTGTTGGTTCTATTTAAACAACATACACCCTTGTGTTACTTTGGGGAAGTTGAGCATACACTTCCACACAGTATTTATTTTCTCTAATCTTATTATTTGAAAAATAAATATGAGACATTCACTCAAGTCTAACTTTCTTCTTTCTGAAAGAACTCTTCTGGAACGCTGATCTTGGACCATTCTGCACCCTAGCTAGTTTGTTTTTATTAATGGTTAAAACAACACATCTTTTCTATATTTGTTTTTAAATAACATAAAAATATAAATGGAGAAAGGTTTAATACAGAACAAATAGGGAACAGTATTTTTACAGAAAACTAAATGGCCACGCAGATGTCTAACCTACTTTGAGACCAGTATGTTATGCAAATACAGTACACAGCTCTCCCTTACATCCAAAGGCTATCTTCTACAGAGCTACGGGGATAATGATTGCTTTATTTTCCACATACTTTCTTAATACTACCCACCACAAGGGAAGATTAAAAAATCGTTTACAATTTATATATACATATATTAATTTTATCATGAAGTTCAACAGACTATTTTGACTAAATCATCCTTCTAAATTTTCTGGTGCTGGGTAATCTACAACTGTCATTAGTAGTTCCAACTATTAAAAAAAATATAAATCCTTAATACTAATCTGAATTAGTCTGTTTGTTATTACCTCATTTGCTAAGCTACAGTAATTTGATTTTCTTTTAATCAGCTAGACTGAATGCTCTGGTTTTGAATATCACTCACTTTATCTCAAATGTTTCCATGTAGTTGACCAAAGAAAATATTTAGAGATGACTTGACTATTGTCTGGAAGTGCCACCTTAGCTTTACTTTTACTAAGCTGTGCCCCCAATCTTTCACGATAAAGCATGTGTCCCAAGCACTATATCATTCTTTTAAGTCTTCTATGAACCCTTTTCAAGTTTTCTGCATCCTCCTTGAAGTGCAATTGCCAGAACCAAGTTCAGTATGAGTGGTGATCACAGCATTAACAGTCCCTGAATAAATGTAATTCAGCAACTGCTTGATATTCCCCTTGCCCATTCATCTAAGACTACCTTCACTCTTTTGTCTCCTCTTGACACTGGCAACTGATTATACCATGACCCTTCAAAACTCCTTTAGAAGTCTGTGCTTTGTGATGGAAGAATAAGGCACTCTGTAAATAGAACCTACAAATAGTTTCTACATAGTGGTTTCTCTTTTGCTATTTATCCTATTCTTCTATTTTATTGTCTCAGATCTTAGATCTAGAATATGCCCATGGAAGAGCATGAGATTTCTATTTGAACTCGTCTAATACCAGGGAGCTTAATTACATTTATATGGAATATATCAATTTTAGAATCGCTCCCATTTTTTCTGTGCTTTTTTTCTGCTGTTTCCCTGAGAAACAACTAAACACTGCAGACTTATTTCTGCAGTTTTAAGTGAGGTAGTTGGTAGGATATGAATGCCTAGCCCCCCCATATGCATTATTTGGCTTCCATCTCCTTTGTGATGCTTTTTTGATTCACAACTAAGCTGACTCTAGTCTAACATTCGAATCAAGTGTCTATTGTAGGGAAATCACAACTACATTACTTTAAGAAAATTGCCACATTATATCTCCATTTAATTTCTACTGATGCAC
This sequence comes from Empidonax traillii, assembly GCF_003031625.1. NCBI lineage: Eukaryota > Metazoa > Chordata > Aves > Passeriformes > Tyrannidae > Empidonax > Empidonax traillii. Next base: position 224,000 of record NW_020955886.1, read on the forward strand.
TGGTCCTTATTCTAGGTTTTGTGTCATCTTGCTAAACTAATTTTGTAACGAGTTTCTCCTCTCTCCGATCTCTTTCCTTTCTTCTGGTCGCCCTGAACACAGAACTAACAAACTTCTAGCAGTAGCACTTCACGTGAACTGAAGTTGGCACTTCGCTAACAGTGAGATCATAGCTTGAATTTCAGGTGTTTTTATATGACAGCACGTAGGATGAGGGCCTAGAAAACATACATGGAGACCTTCCCATCTTCTGCCTTGCCCTTACAAAGAGAAAGCTTTTGAAATTCTACCAGTAAGTCCATCTACATAAGATTAAAAATAATCAAGCTATTTCTCTAGGATTAGGTGACTGATTCCAGTTAGTCAACTTGTAATGCAAGTATACCTGGTTTTGGTCTGACGAGTTGCTACATCACATAATTCTGGAAATACTTAATAGTAAAAAGAAAACAAAACAAACCACAATTTTAGTGCCACAAGAGTGAAAAAAGAGCATTTAATATTTTCTAATTTAACCACCTGATTTTCAACAAAAGACCCTTTTTCTGGCTTTGTGCAAATTCGCAGGATTAAGTTTAGAATTTCTGCACAAGATTCAAATTGTGGGCCCTTAAATTAGCAGGAATGTTTGCTAATGCTTTCAGTGGAAATACAAAGTCAGAAATAGACCAAGGTATTCTCCAGGTGAATATTGATACAATGTTATTTAAACCTGTGTAATATTTCAACCTTTTCAGTGTTTAGAAAATTAATTGCCTTTTAATTTTATATTGTGGAGGTTGAAGAATGCATCTCAATAGTATTTACAAATCGTTTTCCTCCCTATATCTTAGGAAAGAAAAAAAATCATACTCAAAACATTTTTAACAGTGGCAAAAAATCAGGCATTAGAGAGCTGACCTGACTTTATGGCCAGGTTTCATACAATAAAAAGTTTTCTTACATATAAGAGACACATTTGGTTAAAGCATGAAGTATATTTTAGAGGATACCACATACAACAGACTAAGAGCTATACTAGTTTGAACCCATTTAAACTTAGTTTTTCTAGTCAGAAGTAATCATTGCCTGGTCAGCACAGACACAGTGGAACTATTTTACATGCTATACTCTATGCTAAGTGAGGCTTGTCTTCCAGGGCAGACAAGTGACCTGAATTCCAAGGAAAATATTTAGAATTTCATACCAGAACTTGTACTCTAGATTCTTCTCAACAATCCTTCTGTGATTTCTTTTCAGTGTACACAAGTGTCTTCTTATTCCAAAATTTATCTTCTACCTGGAGTTTCGATCAGTTCCTTGTGTTTGTGAGATAAGAAAGAACATGCAGAAAAAAAAAAAAAGATAGTGAAAAAATAAACCCCTGAATATGAAACCTTGCTAACTCTGAAGTGTTGTAGAGAAAAGCACAAGCATAAAACCTAAAAAACAAAAGACTGCAAACATATGTTTACATAGACAGCAACTCCAGCCCCCCCCCCCCCCCCCCCGAAAATATTTAACACCTACTTGCTCACAGAAAAACAACTTTGAAGAACACTCCTAGTCATAAAGCCCAATAATGTCTGGTGCAGGTAATTGCAATGCAGTTCACTCCTGGAGGGACCTCCTAAGGTACTTCAAACTGGCATGCTGCAAAGACCTGCTCTTCTGCCTTTACGCTAGAAAAGGAATACAGCCTTAACATCTTTAGCTCCGTATCTTTAGCTATATTAGAACTGTCTATGGTAACTTAACCATAGTAAGTACAAGAAGTACTTTTGGTTAGGCTTTCCTATATTTACAGTCGTGTTCAACACTGGCATGAAGTCAAATGGACAAATTGAAGCTTAAGTTACAGTAGTTCTCATCAGAAGAAGCTAAAGTTCTAAATTATATGTATTTTTATGAATACTATTGTGGATTCATGGGACCCAAGACACCGCCTTTGAAAACACACAGTAAAAATTACGTGGCAAGTAGCTGTCGTCACTTGTAAGAAATACAGGAAATTTCAGTCAGCACATCGCCTGTCAGTGTGATCACATATTACCCCCCCACACACACCAAATGATTGAAACTGTAAATCCAAAAGTCCAATGTTTGGCAGATCTCAGCAAATGTTTATATATCAGAGGTGCTTGTGAAATGTAGTGCCAGAATGAATCCCTCACTTCATACCCCCGATCACCAAGTCAAATGTAGAAATGAGTACTCACAGATCTTCTAGATATCAAAAATAATAGACAATGGGATATACTGTCTCTACGGCATGGTGACACTCCAGCTAAAGCCTTCAATGTTCTGGTGGTAATGATCTGTTTTCCATCTGCCCATGATGAAGCACTATCTCACAATTCCTGCCAATACTAATAACTCCTTTGTTTTACGGGTGACAACCACACTTTTCCTCAATTAGCTATTTAATTGCCACAATTAAATTAAACTCACAGCAACTATTCCAAATTTGTCCTAAATCTTACCAGTAGCTGAACAGCAGAGCTGATCTAATGGACCAGTTGAACTAAAAAAGAAGGGAAGCTCTGGAGCTTCTCTAAGTCCATTTAATACACTAGACCAGCAGAAAACTTATTTTTAGTAGTTTCTTGCTGGTTTAATTAAACTTTAGTTATTTGGGGGTTTAATGACTGCCAGGGCTCACACAGCATAAGACACAGAAGTAGCACTTCCCTCATTCAATAGCAGTGGCTGTAGATGTCTGCTGAAACTGCACCCCTAGTTCACAGTTTGCTGTGATTTTCAAAACCTGAGGAAGGGCTCATATGCCCAATAGTTTGTGTGGTTTTCCCTATTGTATCAGTTGATGCAACAAGAGCTATCATACCTTGAGGAGCCAGATGTTATAGAAAAGCTCCTCTGTTACAAATCTGTCACTGGTTTCATCCAGCTTCACAATAAATTAACTGGAAAGGCTCCTCTGCAATTAATGGCAATTTTGAATTGTAGGCCAATCCCACGTAAATTTATGTTTTAAGTTTTTAGCAATTAATACATAAGAGTTACACATCTGTAGTAGATTTTAAACACTAGCCTGTGTGAGGCACCAGCTGTCACTTAGTACTTTATTACAAATAAATCCATTGGCATTCTGTGATCAATATCTACACAAAAAACTCCAAACACCCGTACTTTTGTAAATATGTATTTGGGATGAAAGTATAAAAATTTACTTTATCTATGATATATCAAAAGAGTTAAGATGGAAAGCTGAAAAATACTGGTTTGATTAAGCAGCTCTTCAAAATCACTTTGTATGCAGGGAAATTCTACAGCCAAAATCAACCAAGAATACTTACTCAAAATATCATTTATATCGTATAAAGGATCTTTTGTCTCTGGAGCTAGTACTGATGATTCTTCAAAAAAGTAAACAACAATTTCATAAAACCACGAAAGAAAGAAACATCTTTAACTTCATTCAATCCACACATTGGCTATTTAAGAAATGATCTTTCATCTCAAAAAAGAACTGTGTTTTCATTATGAAATTAATCAAGAGCCTGGTTTCTTACATATTCCATTCTTCTTGAGGAAGGAAATAAATGTAATTACATTTGCTTTAATCAGTGGTAACACTTCTCTAAGAATCACTTAAGACTTTTATCTCAAGATCAACTACTTTTTTTGTGGCAGAGAGAATTTCTCTGTCAGATCTGATCAGTAGTAACTAGCACTGAAATTTATCTTCAGAATATTTAAATTTTGGATTCCCTCACTTTACTGTGCTTTGTACACAAAGATGTAAATTTAAGGCGTAACACAATGCAAAAAGTCATCTGAAAAATTATATCTAAGAAAGTTAAGTAAACAGATAAACCTAGTACATTCTGCATCTAGGAGAAAAGTGGTAATTTCTCTTCTGGAGACTTGGACCACATGTTGGAATAATCTAATAAACAGACTTTCCAATCCAAATGGAATTAGCAAAGCAATAATATTCTACCAGCATCGTTAAAAGAAACAACCAGAACCAGGAAGCACAAAGCAAAATCTTCTGCTATTAAAAGGAACTTTCTGTCTTCTATGTAATTTCAGGTTCAGGAAGTTAGTTATCTTGTTACACATCATGTCATCAGTTTTATCTTGTATTCTTGCGTCAGCAACTACCAGGGAGGCTCAGTGTTAAGTCTTGGAGAAATGATTTTATGAATCAAGCCTTGCTGTTGATCAAGGCCAGCAGCACTATCCCTGGACTGACAAAGCTAAAATTGCAATTAGGGCCATACTAGTAATTTCAATCTGCATCACAAATTCACAGACTATGAAAAGTGCAGTGAATAGGAGAATGCCAAGTCTGGAAATTGAGACTGTTCCCTAACAGGAACTTTTTAATGGTTCAGGGTACTCAGTAAAACCCACTAAAAAATTGTGGCAGAATACACCTGTTATACCCAATGTTCTTGTCTTCTATTATTTGTGGTTATTTTTTAAAAAAAAAATCTTATTTACATATATTGCCCCCATTTTAAAATTACTGAAAACAAAAATATCTACAGGCAGATGACAACATAAGAATCAATCCAAGAGCATTCTCATACATCCACACTATGTGCATGAATACATATTAGAATACTTTATTATATGGTTTTTAAAAATATAAATGTTAATGCATATTAACATGTTTTACTTTATAGTTCTAATGAGAAATCTGGGCTATTCTACTTCTGCAAATTAGTTTGTCAGCTGCAGCCACTGAAAAATGTAAGTTACTGTCTCATAAAAAGTCATAAAATCATAATATGATCATACAACTAGCAGTTCAGAGCTATTACAAACTAAGTTTGGTACTTTCTTGCTTTGTTTGGTAAAATGGAATTCATTAGTACTGACTGAAACTGCTACAGAACAAGTATACTACACCTGAAAAAGTAGTCCATGAACCTTAATAGTATTAAAGACCACTGCAAAGAGAAATTACCGTGAATGTATTATGTAACACTACATGGAAAATCAATGTATTTCCTATACTGTGGTCCAGTGCCAATGTGCAATCACCTCTACAATTACAAGGTGAAGATAAATTGCCTATATTAAAACAAAACTGATCTCTTATTTTTCATAGTCTCTATCATTGGAGCTTCACATGAGTCACAAAAATATGAATTTAGATTTGCTATTCTCTTTCATTTTTACTGTTGTTTATTTGGAGTAATAAGTTACTTTTAGTGTTGGTCTTTGAACAAACGTTCTATTAAAACTTCAGAAGAACTGTTTTGGTTTTTTCCTTGCACTGGGATAGAAACACAGTGAAGATTTCAGGCAAAAAGATCTAAAATGAAAGCTATTACTTATTACTTATTTCCATAGAGACCGGAATTTAAATCAGCCAGAATACTGAAGTGCTGTGATTTTACAAATACAGAATTGATAACTGTTTCCCCAAGAGATCATATTACAAAAACTAAGCTGTAACAACAGGTGAGCGAAACAGGCATGTAGGGTGGAGTTTGGAAGATGGGAATAACAAACTGGATGCAAGCAATTTTATGTCAATTACAAACTAGGGCCTCCCCTGCTGGTATCAGATTGGACTTACTGATTCAGCTGCCAGAAAATAATTCTACAATACTGCCTTAAATAACACGCATGGACTGAGAATAATACCCAAGAATCAAAAAGAAAAAAAATAACAGCTTCACCATTCAGGTCTGACCACTGCTCCTTGGTACATCTCCACTGGTGATTTGGGGTGTGTGGGAAGGGTTCTTTTTGATAAGAACTTCCTTGGAGTAGAAATGGTATGACTACAAAGTGGTCTTCCTGCTTGTGGAAGAACCGATACTGAAGCTGTGCACAATGGCTGCCAAAGGCACCCTGTCTGCAGTGCAGACACCTGGTTCTTCAGCAGTCATTGCTCCTTGTTCATGGGCTGCACTCTTTAAAACAGTGCAAACTCAGCTGCCACTGCAGATGACTGGGAAGGCAGTTCCTGAACCATTACAGACTACAACAACTTGAAGCTCTCTATGATGCAGCAGTCAGGAACTCGACAGTATCTCAAGGAAGTGAAGATCCTCCCAATAACTTACTCTGATTTTAAAACTCTTCTAAGAAAGTCTTCTTGTCTTTTCCTACTCAGGTCTTTTATGAGGGTAGGATTATTAAGGCAAACTAGCAGGCAACTTATTTAATTCCAGGCAAGTCTCAAAACGTATATAAACTGATGGCAAACAAAGGCAGAAAATTATTCCCTAACAGGAAAGAGATGAACAAAGCACAATAGCAAATGAACAGTTTGGTTTGCTGTTAAGAAAGCTGCTGAGATGTGCATGAATTTAATTATTAATAATTGGATAAATGGTTTCAGCTTTAGGTAACCAGTCAAAATTATTTGTTTCACATGCAAGAACTACTAGTGATAGCTATTGAGACCACAGTGCTCAAGTAATACTATGTATCTTTCATTCCAGAAGCATCGCACACTTAGCAGAGAACGGTTTTTATTTTATAAGCAATAATCAAGATAGAGACAGTAACACTGATATTTCCCACGGGCGCACAGCTACACATACACAGTCCCGTTACAGCCCAGTGGAGCTGCTGCCAGTGCTACACCTGCTCTGCTCATTATGGGCTTCAGTCTCAAAGTCTGTCAAGCTGTTACTTTTCATGACACCACATCTACTGGAAAAAATTGAAGATAAAAACATAATAGTCAGGAAAATAAGCTTCACTGTAAGAAATGTCTAAGGCTCTACCTAGCATCATTCAAAAACAGATTAGCTACAACTCTGAGTGATATAATATCAACTTTTCCCAACTATTTCTTAGTATTTTAAACAATCGAGACTGGTAATAGAAATTAAACTTCTTCCCAGACAACCACAATAGATGTTATTAACTGAGGATTTGGGGAACAAACAACCCCAAGCCACTTTGCACTTGGTGTAAAGTTTTCAACAGTTGAAAAAAGGATTCCCTTGTTCAACACCAGCAGTATGTCTCTCTATGGAGTAGTTCAAAACCTTGCTTGGGACTGCTGCATTTGTCTAGAAAGGGTCATGAAACCAAACTGCAAAAAGGAAAGAAGGCTGTTTTCTTTTCCTACTGCGATGTTAACCATTCATTTCTAGTTGAGACAGCTGGAAGAGCGTATGAAGATACTGTTGGCACCAGTCTTTCAAAGCACAGAAAGATTATAACTTAATTTTCTTTAAAAAGGCAGTGTAAATTAAATTGATCACAATAAGAACAAAGCCTATGTATCCCCAACATAGTAAAAATCAAGACACAAAGTTCAGACGATTCACTTTTATCAGCATTCCCCTCCACAGTTCACTAAGTTCTGCTGTGCATCCTAGAGTTACCAATCCTAAAAATGGAACTGCACAGGACCAACTATTATCTTAGCCTTAGTCTATGTCAATACACTTTATCTCACTTTGTTTTGCACATTCTGTAGACTTAAAAGTCAAACCTAGAATTTTTCACTTCTTCTTTGAATCCCAGAGTGTACATAGAGCAGGAAAAAACAGCTGGAGCAGAGTGGCGAGTCCACTTTCAGTATTATTTCCTTTACTACTTTCAGCTGAGGTTTGGGACATAGAACACCACATACCCTGTATGTTTTACCTTCTTTGTACAAAAATTCAATAAAAAAGGATGAATGCTATTTGGCCGTTGAATTAAATGCACAAATAAACCAGTATTTTTTCCTGTTTGTTAACTTGACCACCCAACATACCTAAGAGAATCCCTATTTCAACATGTTCACTTTCCGGTGTAGTCTTAGCTTGGATAACTTCAGAATCTTCTGATAGTGAGGTGTTGAAACAACACAGTGAACCCTGAAGTAATAGAGTTTTCCCAAACTCAGCTTCTCCAATCTTAGTTAAACTATGAAGTGCTGGTGTACAGACCTAGATATCAAAAATGTTAACATCCTTTCTCCCCAACAGTGACAAATACCCAGACTGACCCTTTCTGGGATTGATTTAGTCTTCCATTCTCGTTTGGAGAATGACTAGAGGTACAAAACATAAGCAGTGAGATAAAGGATACCTGATGCCACAGGAAACAGAACGGTTTACCAGCAAGACATACAAAGATCTTCATGTACTTCTATACTGTAAAACCAAGCGGTTGTATGCATAAATCACTACCTCCCCACTATAATGAGTGACTTCATTTCTCGCCAGTGGCATGTATGCTGGGAAAAAAAGAGGACTTAATCTTGTAAAATTCATATTATGCCCTCTATACCTCTAGGGAGAGGTAGATGTGTCAAGAAAAATGTGGAGGATGGAAATTCCCCTTTGGAAGCAAGTTGGAGTTGAAAGAGCAACTATATATAGGATCCTGCCTCAATCCCATCTAAAAGAGCAACAGGCAAGAGAATGAGGAACAGAAGTCTAGCTAGGTACAACTCCAGTGTGTTTATTAAATAAACTGCCTTTAGATTTTAAAAATACATATTTATATATTTTTACTTTAACCAGGACTTTTTGTGCTTAATAAAACTAAGCAAAACAAAACAAAGATTAAAAGCATCTGGGATCTGTCTCTGGCTTCAGGGTATGAACATAGTGTGATACTATTTTTTTTTTTAATTTTCATTTAAATTTTACTTTAAATTAATACACTTCGAATAACACAGCTACTAAATTCTTACCATTTACATCCCCCTTCTGAGAATTTGGTTAAAATAATTGGTAGCAAGTTGATAACCGAAAGCAGTTACCATCCAACTACTGAGCCAGAAAAACTGCAATTGAATGTTGTAAAACTTTCACAGTTCACAAACCAGCCCCAGGAAACCTCCCGGGTTTCTGAGCACTGTCTATACTCCTGCCATCCCATTGCACATCAGAAACTGACACTAACCTTTCACTGTCTACGGTAACAACTACGCTCCCTCTCAGTTTTGTGCGTGTGTATGCGAGATGATTCACTTGCTTTTATTCCATGGAACTGATGATTCATTCAATCGTCTCCATATCATGGTAACAAACTAAACACGTACATAAAGAAAGCAAAAAATCAAGTTCTTAAACTTTTTTTATGCTCAAATGTTTATTTTTCATTTTGGAAGAGAAAAGAAGCAATCAAACAAGGGAGAGGAATCAGAGCAGGTTACGTTCCTACTCAAATGGGGAACACACCCAACCCACGTGTAAAACGAGCAGCCGTATTCCAGCGGCGGGCTGCGAAAGGAGGGGAGCTCCCCATCTCTCCCGCCCGCCCGCTCCGGGCCGGGGCTGCTCCCTCTGCTCCGGTACCTGGAGCGGGGAAGGCGCGGCGGGACCGGCGCGTCCGCCGCTCCGCCACACCGAGGGCTTGTGCCTCTCCTCCTTTGGTGACATCTTACATAATAAGCCGAGCTAATCGCGCCTGAAGCGAGCCAAAACCGCCACGGAGCATCCGCGGGGATAATCACCCGCGGGAGGAGATGCTCCGGACCGGCACCCGCTCCTCGCTCACTGCCCGCCCAGCCGCCTTGCTAGAAAAATCCTCGCCGGGGCGGCAGCGGCTCCCGCAGCAGCCGCCAGACGCGGAGCCCTCGCCCGTCACTCCACCGTTCCCCCCGGGCAGCCCGAGCACCGCGATCGGCACCGGCCCCTCCCGAGCGCGGTCCCGGCCCCGCCGGCTCAGCCCTGCCCGGCCGGCTTCTGCTCGGCGCCGAGCCGCGGGACAAAGTTACTCGGCGGCGGCCCCGCGCCCGCCGCCGCCGCGGTTCGAGAGCAATGTCACGTTCAACAACTTGTTATGACACATGATCCCCCCGCACGCACCCGCTCCTCGCCGCCGCCCGCCCCTTACCTTCCCCTGCAGAGGCCGCGGGCACCGCGGGCGTGTGCGGGAGTGGGTGCGTGTGGCAGCGCGGGCGGCGCCGGCTGGGCGGGCGGGCGGGGGAGGGGAGGGCGGCGGAGCGGCGGGAACGCGCCTCGCCGGACTTGTCGGCGGGCGGGGGCGGCTGCGGGGCGGCGCGGGGAGCGGCGCGGAGGGGAGCGCGGGGGGCGGAGGAGTTCCCGGGGCTTGTTTACGCGTTGCCGCCCGCCCGGTGTCAGGCGCTGCACTCTCTGATTGGACACAAACTGGGGCACGGCGCGGCTCGGGCGCTGCCGCCCCGGCGGCCCCGGGAGCCGCTCGGCCGCCGGCGGAGCCCCCGCGGGGCTCGGGGCCGTTGCCCCTCGGGCTCCGCCAGCGCCCGCGCCCGCCCGCCCCCGAACGCTGCCCCGCCGCCGCCCCCGCGCATGCCCGGCGCGCCGGCGGGCCTGAGAGGCGCATGCGCCCTGCGCGTGCCCGCTGAGGCGGCGGAGCCGCTGCCCGGTCCGTGCCCGCGGCGGGAGCGGGGCCGGGAGAGGCGCCGGGGGAGGGGGCTCCGCTCTGTCCGCCGCCCTCTGGCCGGGCGGGGACAAGACCGGCGGGCACCGGCGGAGCGGCCCCGGAGGCGCTCGTTATGTAAGCGCGGGGTGTCTCTGGCGGCCCCGCGCCTCCACCCCTGTTAGCGGTGGCGACCGCGGAGGAGGGGCTGCCCCGCGGGGTCTCTGCCTTTCCCTCCCGGAGAGGGCGGTACGCTCCCTCCGGCCCCAGGACCGGCCCCCGCCGGGTAACGGGAGCGGCCGCAGCCTTTCCCCGCCCCTCCCCGGGCAGGTGCGGCCCCATCGCGGGGGCAGCTGGTGACGGGAGCGCACGACACACACGACATCGCCAGTCAGACTCTTCTCCTTCGTATGCTCTCTGCTCTGTGCTCTTCGCATCCGGAAAACTTCAAAGTTCAGGCAATAGGCGGGCACGCCCCGGCAGAGAGGGCTGATGCCCGCCGACAGCGGCTACACAGAAACATCTCACCACCTCTCCTCCTGTAAGCAAAACGCCATCGCAGCGATGGGTATTTGCTCCTTAGTTTATTTCTGCTGCGCTGATTGTGACTCATCCTTGGTAATTTCCACCGAAAGAAACAGTTTTAACCAAGGAATTAATGAGAACACGGTTGCGTGACATTAGTCATCTATTCATAAATTCTAATTAAGCAACCTTAATGTTCCTTTTACTCTCATCCCACGGTCGGCAATGGCAATAAATGTAATATCAAAATATATGCCATGAGAGCTCTTTGCCGTAGGAATCCCCAGTTTGCACTCTTAGTACGCACCACAGGAATTTCCCTGACTCATTTTCAGATGAGTAAGCTTCTCAATCAAGTTTTCCTGGCATTTAATAGTAAATCACTCAACTCACTACCAGTAACAGAATCAATAGTCCCTAGAAACTGCTTCATGTTGTCTCTTGCACAAAGTTTGGGATAAGGCCTCTGGCCAGAACCATTTTCCTGCAAGTCAGTAGAGCAGTTGACCAGCAGCACTGCTGATGCTGACTTCAAGCTAAGTATTCTCCTGCACGTAAGCACCTTTCATGACTTCAACTTGCATTCTTAGATGGAAAGCAGGAGAGTGGTTTTGAAGGACTCATTTTAATCTATTCATGATCCAAGTAGCATTGCATTAAAAAAAAAACAAAAGCAACACATTATCTAGGGAAGAGTTCTCCTTTTCCTGCTTACTTAGAACTTTTTCCCTTTTAGTCACTTCCTGGGAGGACTTACCAGGATATATGAATTTAAGATGCTTTAGCATCATCTGATCAGGTCACAGCATCACATTTATTTAGACATCAATGGGTCCTGTCAGGAAGTGAATATTCTGAGGTTTTGCTGGTCAGACTAGTGTTGGTCTTGACTGTCAGGTCAGCTATTAGTTATAATTGTGTTTGTGATACTTAGCCAGATTTGTTATATCAGAGCAATGCATTCAACTTCTCATACTCAAGGGGGGGTCACACAATGCACAGAATACTTTTTAGAGAATAAAACAAACTTTACTGAAAATAAACTGTCCATACTTTAAGCTATTACATCAAGCTCGCTGAAAGCTGAGACACATCTGAATTGTTTTACCTGGGTCCTATCATAAAAAATCTTGGGATGTTTTGTTTGGTTTTATTTGTTTTTCTTTGGTTTTGGGGGATTTGGTAAGTAAAACTTTTGACTATAAGTTTTCATTTGCACAAAATAGAGAAGGTCTGAGTCATGAAAAAGCAATCTGAAAGAAAAGGTCAGAAAGAGAACAATTTCTTCCTGTACATGAAAGTATTTGAGCACTCAACGATTTTACTGGAAGATGAACCCTGCATTAAAACTTCTGAGAGCTCCCTGGTTTCTGGGAGGCAAGATAGTACCACATTGTAACCACTAGAGAGACAACTGCCGGTGAGGAACAACAGGTGCCTCCATTGAAGTCACAGAAGAGACCACACCAGAAGATAAAGAGGTATAGATACCTCTTTAAAGATAAGATAAACAATAACAAGGTATTGTCAAAAGTAGGAAATGTAGCTACCAGTAATCGTCTAGACATTGGCAGGACAGAGCTCAGAGCAGATTAATTTTGTTTACTAAGACAGCAAGGAAGGCATACAATAAAAGCAATGTGAAAAATGATTCAGTACTGACAGTTCTTTCACCAAATGTTCTCTGTCTACCTAATTATGGATTCAGATTTCCCTTTCCAAGGTTTTCTTCACAGCCAAGAGGGTCACATATTTAAATAGAAGTACATATATACGTAACCATAAATTTAGATGAAAGTTTATCTTCTTACATGTTTTCTTGTCTCCCAGGAGACACCAAATAGTGAGAGTCTAATAATCAAAGCACAAGAGTTGGCAGTACTCATTTTATTTGTTGAAATGTAAGACATAAAGGTCTAAATCCATTAAGTGCCTATGAAAACCTGAACTACAGATTCCAGTTTTATTTTATATCTTAGATGGTACTGAATTTTTAGTTTAAACAACTTTGCAGTTTCCCAGTAGACTTTGCATACAGGACAAAAGGGTTTGTCTGGTTCAAGACTCGGTTCTCTAATTATATTTCTTTCACTTCCTCTGCTGATTTTATTTCTAGTAGAGTGAGAAGCCTTGAACTACTTCCTGGGGCTCTCTTCTTGAGAGAGCCAAGCTTTGTAATATGTAGGTGTTTCCTTAAGATGATGGCTTTTATAAGTTGTCAGTTAACTCTGATTAGAACAACAGCCACATCTGGAGCTCCTCTTCTGGTAATGTATCTTTGGAGAACTGGCATGAATGTCACTCTCAACTGTGAAATATGTGGTTGGGAAACATTCTTTTAAACCCAAAAATAAGCAAAATCAAAGTGTTTAATTTGCTTCTCAGCAGTTGCTACATTTAGGATTGTAAGTTAACTTTCAATTCCTTAGCAGATTCTGTGTGTCTCTGCTTATTCTCAAATAAGCTCACATAATTTCCAGTGAAGGACAAGCCATAACCTTTCCGTACATCAGGGATCTTTCAGATCCCTGGCTCTAATTTCTGACTTAATATACATAAGTCTCAGTGGGTGCCCTCCCTACCTCCTCAGGAATATTGCCAGGGTACATTTTTCCTTTTCCAAAGATTACATAGAAATTGCAAATCATGGCTTTAAAATATCTAGCATTAATTATGCAGCTTTCTTATGAATTAGGACTTCTTGCCAGAGAGTGATGAATTCCTCTCTCCTTTTCATCCAGAATTTGACTACTAAGCTCTCTTGTTTAGCAGAGTCATAGGGCACTCCATGACTACTTGCATTTCCCAAGGGAGTATCACCAATCCTCACTCCCTAATTAGAATCATGGTGCTATTTTAAATACTATTTTACACTATGATTTTGCATTTCAAGCATATCAGTTTCATTCGTGTAAATAATTTGCTCTCCAAGCAAGGTTATCAATTGCTTACTGGTCAAGTAAAGGCACCCTTGGGTTTTACTGAGCACAGATTAGTGTTACTATAATTCCAGAGGATCTTGTACCATCAGTGAGACTAAACTGTGATTTCTGCTTTTTTGGTGGATATTTTCAACTTGAGCACTGTTTTATTTTTATTCCATAAATACTGAAACACCCTGACATATGAATTACACAGCAGAAAACAAGTGCTCTCTGGCCTTCGGACTAGACTGAAAGAGTTTTCCTTCAGTTGCAGAGGGGAAGAGCTGTAAAACACCTGCTCAGCCTCCAGCAGGAGGAGTAATTACCAGATGATCCCTCTATCTTCCATCAATCAGCTGGAACAGCTGCCTAGTTACAAAGTTGATAGAGAGCCCAACACAAGAAAATTTTAGACTTTACTTTCTCCTCGGGACACAGCTGTTGAGATCCTTGGTAAATGGCTCATTTAATATAATTTTTTAGTTCATTATAAATATGTACATAAAAGACAAACATCTCCAGTGCTGGAGCAGATCATAAGCACAGCTACAGCAATATCAGGGCTAGACCCTCAACAGGGCATTCTGCACTCCTGCAAAGGCAGCAGGAGTCTCCACAGACCCACTCTAGAGCTTTAAGGCAACTCATATCTCCAGTTACACCATTCCAGAAACTTTCTCCACTTCCTTCCATTTCACTACTTCTTTTTAACTCAACCATGATCTATAGCTCAGTATTATTAGGAAGCATTTCAGTTATAATATCAGAGAAAGGTGTTTTCCAGCAGTAGTTTGAATTTCATCATTTTATGGAACATGAACTAAGGTATAATTACATCATATAAGAGACTATTACAAGATGTCATTTTACAGGCAGGATAAAATACCTCTCTATGATTGTGGGCAGTCTTCCCCAAAAATGGAGAAGGGCATATAGAGGTGGTCTCCTAGTAGTGATATTATTTCACCCTGGAGAGTTCCGCTCATAGAGAATTGCGAGAGTAGATTTTAACAGACCAACTACTGATGCTTTATTTGAGTGGGATGGCAGGACAAGACTGATACCTGTGCTCAATAATCACAGCAACATCTCCTTTCAGTGAGGAGATGTTCCCTTATCAAGAGATTCAGAGCATAATTACTGAACAAACTCCATCTTTTCGCAGCCCAGAGGCCACAGCAATCACCTTTACACTGCCAAATGGAATGAATGAAGGAAGGAAAGGAGGATGGAAGAACAGAGTGTCCAGGAACACTTTTCCTCATCTTTTACAGATGGAGACATAACTGGTCTGCTTCACTTCCTTTTTGTAACCCATGGTGTGCAAAACAGCTCACAAGGCAAGGGAGAGAAGTAGCTGCTCGCAAGGAGGAGGTGAATCTAAACCTAAATTCAGATCATGTGTATTATTCACTGCTATGTAAGCATTTCCAGATTATCCTAAAAAAATATTTCCTGCATTATGTCTTTATTTTCTTTTGATAGTGTTGATTTGAGCCATACATCCATAGTTGAAGTAAAGGTAGGATGACTTTTTTTTTTTTCCCTAAGAGCCCTAGAAATCAGGTTTTGTAGATTTCTAGAGTTTCTACTAAAATACATGCAGTGGGTCTTGCTGGCAATTTGAACAGTAAGATAAATTCCAACCAGTCAGGTTCTTGTATTACACTAATTTCTAAATTAGAATTCAGAATCCTTAAAGTCATAAGGGTTTCATCTGGTATGTTTCATCACAATCCTCACTGGGGCATCTGAACATATTAGTACTTAAAGGGCAAATATATTTTAAAATTTTCACTTATATATCAACTAGAATGTAGGAATAAATGTTTTTAAAAGGTATAAAAAAATTCTGCTTACACAGTATTTATTTTCAGTTTAGTCTGTGGACCTTGTTGAAAGCACAATTTTTAAGGCAATTATATATTTAGGGCAGAGTAGTTGAGGTCTTGATGTAGATAACTAGAGCTGTGGATACTGGAGTTTTCCTTTACAATGGGATGAAACAGTACAAGGATAAGAGGAGAAAGAAAGATTTGTGCGACAAATCCATCCCACAGATCAGAGATCTTCCTTGAATTTCTTTAAAAAAAAAAAAACTATCTGTGCTCTTCCCACAGGATAGAGCACAAATAGATTGAAAAGTTCATATATGAGAGGGAGCTTTTCTAAACTCTAAGGATCAACTTGTTCACTGCCAAAAACTAAGGACTCAGCACACACTACATTGTATTAAAAAAAAAAAAATCATTTTTCTAAAATGCACAGTATAAATCTTCATTTTTTCTGCCCCATATTACGAACATATTTTACACGGTTTTTTATTCCCTCTGCACATACTGGACGGCACCATCACTTGAAACACAGTAACATTCCTTATAAACTTCTCACCAGACAACAGTGATCCAGAAGTTCTTAATCCTGAATGATGTGTAAAACTACTGTAAAAGCACATGTGAGCAGTCTGAACAGTTATTATTGAGAACATAAATTATTATCAGGCAACATATATATATTTTGAAACTGAGTCAGTGAATGATTTACTTATCAGGTGTTAGCGTACTAGTATATTTTCTTGGCAAACATAGAAAAGATTTGGAGCCAAGAGATAAGGAGGTAGAATTTGACAGACTTCTCTTTATGCTTCTAATCAGAACAGTTACCAGGATATTTTTGTTTATCAAATGCAGGGTGAGGCCTTTTTATTCACTTCTGGCTCCTCTCTCTGCCCACCCCTCTACTCTGACTGGCTACTTTTGAATGAACAAACTACTGACCATCTGCTCAATTTTTGTGGTGCTGTAATCCCAGACAGAAACATTGACACTGAGTGTTACTTTGGGTATGTGCACCCACAATCAAGGCCAGGGAGAAGGACAGATGATAATGCAACAATCTTGCATGATGTTCTGGTTGCTGCAGGCAGTAGAACTTCAGTGGGACAAAACCCTGTGCTGAACACAAAGAAGGGGTAAATCCATTTTCTTACAGCCCTGGAGGGCTAGTAACAAACAACAACCTAACAAACACCTCACCTTCTAGGGCACAAATGGAAGCGCGTGGTATATGGCCTTGAACTGTGTGTGTACAGAGATGTGTATTTAGAGGGCCTAAATACCCCAGTACCCACAGATACAACAGGCAGGTTTAATCCTCTCACTGTAAATGACACAGAACTCTTCCAGGAGCTTCACGTTTTCCAAGTCTCTATCTGTCAAATATAGCTGGAACTTGTCTGTAAACTGAAACATCATTAGGGAGGGGAAGCCAGCAGATGGACAAACTGTGGTTCTATAGATCTTATTTCTTTTAAACACCCAGCTGAACTCCAGTTAGATCTAGCCTTCAGAGACTTAGTACTGACCAAACAATTTCCTATAATGCTGATTAAAAGTCCAAACTATGTTTTCTGTAACCTGATGATAAACATATTGGTGTTTTTATCCGAAATTCAAAGTTTTGAGGAAGACCTTTAGGCAACCAAATTTACAGGCATCCTTAGTGACAAGTTAATGGACATCTAAGCTTAACAGTGAATCTATTTTCACACAAGCAAAGCTGTAAATAGAAAAAATCTACAAGATGAATTGGTGAAACTGAAAAACTCTACACCCCCAAATTTTATGTAATGAAACTTTCAAGATCTCATCTAAATTCCTGCCAAATTCAGGATCCATATGCACTGCTATAGAGTTAATTTGAATTTTGAATTTAAGGTGTTACTTTTTCACTGGTATATAGCATGTTTGATAAAGACTGATTCATAGCTGGGGAGATGAAATGAGAAAGAACAGAAGAGCATGAGGAAACAAAGACTGGAAAAAGAAAAGCCATAGAGAGAAAGGTTGCATGTCAGGTGCCTGTATAATTGAAGTTCTCAGCCCATCAGAGGGTTAGTTGCAGGTGCTGTGGCAGCATCAGGCTTTTTCATGCTCTTAGGGGATTTCATTCACAAACTCTGGAGGGGCAATTGAAGAAAATCAATACCACTTTTTTCCATCTGTTGCCCACAAGATCACGTGGATGAAATATGCCAATGACATTAAATGGCTTGCCAGGCTGGAGGACTGTAGTTACTGCAATTTTGTTTTTCCTCTCTCAGTGTTTAGTTTATATTTTCTCTGCTACAATCTGTCCAGCCCCACCTATCCTTGGTTACTCACAGAAGTCACTAATTTTAAATATACCAATTAAGTGCACTAGAGAGACTTATGTAGGCCAACCAGAGGAAAAGAGAAGCCTTCATAATTGCTTAGATATAGACATTGTGGAAGAGGAAATAAAAACATGGATGCATAAACCAGCTGGTGAACCACCCAAGTGAGACATGGATAGGTTCTGTCTGGCTAGGATGATGTCCTCATTTACAATCTTATTTCTCTATTGTGATTCAAGAAGACGTCTCATCTAGGAAGGGCAAGAAGAAAGGGCACCAGTGGCACCAGT
Source organism: Empidonax traillii (assembly GCF_003031625.1). Classification (NCBI taxonomy): domain Eukaryota; kingdom Metazoa; phylum Chordata; class Aves; order Passeriformes; family Tyrannidae; genus Empidonax; species Empidonax traillii. The sequence continues at coordinate 242,158 of NW_020955886.1, forward strand.
CAACTATAAATCATGTTTCACAGAAGATTTCTTTTTTTAGAAGACTATATTATGTCTATGTATTTCTTAAAATGGAAGCTAGCAAATACCTTGAAAACTTAATTAAAAAGCCCTCATATATTAGAGTTAAGGTAGGAAGCATATGGTTCCTGACCAATTTTATTTCCTACATGGAACTACATATTTTTCATAATCCTCTTCCCACCACACAAAATAAGACTTGGATTAGTAGCTGACACACAGGTGAAGCTTCATCAGCTGTAACTACGTATATGCAGAAATACAAACAATAAAATTCTTCTTTTTTTTGACCAAATATAAAGACATATGGATATTTGAGTGTTGCTATTCTCAGTTTCAGATAGTTTTACTAATATTTTAAGATTTGCTTTGACAGAGTTGAGTGAATTTTATTTTGCTGTGACTACAGCACTTAGAACTTTGGGTCTCAAAAGCTCAGACATAACTAGTTGTGCTTTCATTCAAAAAGAAAATCCTCTACAATGCAAACAAATTTTAGTTTCTATCTGAAGTTAATTCTTTCAGCTGTCAAGTACCACGCTCAATAATGAGTTACAGTATTTGGTGAAATAATGAAGAAGGATATTTGTCTAAATAACAGAACACCCTGAACAGTAGTAGCCTCTAAAAAATATGACTGCTTATCACTTGATGTTTCAATATCTCTAAAGCCTCAGAAACCTGAGTAAGACTGGCCTGAGGCCCCGCTTATTTATCTCATTTAGAGCAGGAGTTCTTAAACCATTAGATGGAGCCCCTCTTCTTCTCTCTGCATGGATGAGCCCCTCAGTGATGTACTGATACCTTCAGTGTGGTCCGGCCTGCATCACACCGAGGAACCAGGAGAAACTGGGAGACTTGGAATGAAAAATACATCTTCTCTCTTGTAAAAACAAGTGCTGATCTTCTGTTTATTATCACTGATCCAGGAGGTTGTTTGGACTGCAAAGCCACCCAAGAGTGACAACTGGAGCTGGGTGTGTCCTTGCTGCTCTATCAGGGCTGCCTTGCTCAAAGAGGTGAAGAAAGAAGCACATGGTGCGACAGGATAGACTTGCACTGGCATTAGCTATGCTAAGCCTGCCTGGTAGATAGAAGACTTCTATCTCCAGCACAGATTTTAGGCACATTTAATCAGCCCAAGTTTAATCCCTCCTGACAGAATGCCTACTTTAATGCCATCTTTCTTTTCAGAAAATTCAACCACCTTCCCTCAACAGTTTTATCGCTGCATTCCTAGGTAAGTAGACCTAGGGATATGAAGGGTGATGAATTGTTAGCAAGAGGCCACGTTCCTTTATGCAACAGATTTAATGCAAGTCCTAGACTGAAGGTTAAATTATAAAGGTTAAATTAATTAGCTTCACAACTAGTGGGATTAGGTAATGCTGTTCATACATTCTTTATGCTTAGCCAGACTCTTGAGGCCAAAAGTAACTCCTAGTAGTTGTTACAGATAATTTATCTTCTGAGAACATCCATCCACTACCAAACTGCTTCCAGCTGTAAGGGAGACACCAAGTGAGTACTCTTCCTATTAGCATTAATAGGCCATATAGCTAACAGTTCAGAGTTGGGGTTTTTTTTCCATTTTGTTGGTTTTGGTTGGTTGGGGTGTTTTTCTTTCTTTCTTTCCTTTTTTTTTTTTTTTTTTTTTTTTTTTTTTTTTTTTTTTTTTTTTTTTTTTTTTTTTTAATGGTTTATAAAATAGCTCCAGCATCTTGCTTCCTTCTCTCAAAATTTCCAAATAAGCATCACTGCTGCACACTGCTGGTATTCCACACCTCTCCTTTTCCATCCCTGCAGCAGCTCCTGATTTGCTCATCTTTGCTCTCTGCAGGGAAGGTACCTTAGATGCCTTGCATTCATTCTTCATTCAGCAAAATGTGGAACAAACGCTCAGTGACAGCCTGTTGCACACCAGTTTAACAGTGCATGAAACAGAAGGGTTACTGCTGGCAGCTTTTGGAAATTCAGCATTTTGTATTAAAGCTATTCAGCTTTATAGTAATGTGATGGTTCATTCTGCTGCTAGATTTTCAGAGATGTGTGGCTTTATGTAGAGCAGCATTACTGTATTTTTAAGATACATTTGGATTTCCAGTAGAATCCTTTGTAAACTACTATGACATTTGTTCCAGATACTGTGAGAGGAAGGGTTAATGATGCAAACGTCCCACTAACCTCAGAGTACTTCATGTTACATGTTCTCCAAGAAGTTAGTAAGAAATTTTTTAAGAGAAAAAAAAATCACAGCAAATGGAATCAATAATTATATATTTCTCTGGCTCTCTCCAGTTGTTCTCCTTTCTGTTGCACTAATATTCCCATGGACAGGCAGCTTTTCTGAGCCCAGGCAGGAGACATTGTTTTAAGCAGAACAGAAGGTAAAGAGCTACAGAAGACAAGAGCATCCTTTTACACACAGTACTTAGTTTTATAAGAGCATTTGGTGGCCAGGCCTGTGTTCAATCCCTGTGAAAGTTTTTAAGCGTCTTTGAAGACAGCTCTTAGCAGAGCCTTCCTTTTCAAGTTGTACATTAAACATACAAAATGACATTTAAAGAAATACTTTTGTATATGGTTAGTCTCTAAGACTAATCTTCTAAGAATAAGCCAATCAAATGCAAATCTATTTCCCAACAGCTTATAATATGTCATCTTAATATAGATATCTTTCCAGGCAGCGTGGTTTCCCTAACAGCAAAAAATAGAAAGCTGTCCTCATGGAAGGGAGTGGAAATAACACAACACTGATGAAGTAATCCTATTGCAAAATAGTCAAGAAGCCTTCAGATTGTAACTTGCCATTGAATCCTGGCTGTTGTCTGCAGCTGGTAGCAAAGCTAACAGTGCACCTCTGAAATGTGTCTTGCTTCAGTGGTTTACCTCTATTTACTTCTAGCACATCAGCAATGCTGTTGGAGGGATGCAAGTTACGACATCACCAGTCCTTTGTGAACACAAGGTAACTGTACACAGAACAAAAAGCAGTCTCAGCTCAGCTATCATCTCTGCCCAGAGATTTTAGTGAAGCAAGAGAAAGGTGACAGATCTTTAAAGAGTCATCACCTGCTAAAACCAGAAAAACCCAAATGATCTTAGCTGAATGTTCTTACCTTCCATCAGCACTGAAAGTGGGAAGTGAGCAACATGAAAGGAAAACATTTTTTGTGTGTGAGCTTTCTTACAGCCCTAGGTGAGAACAGTAGCTTTGTTTCAGGTATAAAACATTATAACTATGAAATTGAACCTTTTCTCAGTTTTCCCTTCTTAGATTCTTCCTCAGTAAGAAAATAATAATAAAAACTCCTGATTTTCATGTATAGAAAATAATATGAAAATTTCACAATTATCAGGTTTGTAACACTGTAACACATTAAATAATGCTTTATAAGACATATCATCTTTTCTTTGACTTGATTTATGTAACAGAAATACATATAACATCTCTGGAAAACAAAACCCATAGCTCAACACAAAATAACTGATGGATCACTATGGTTAATTTTATTTGGAAGTGCTGAACAACAGAATGAGAATTCAAACAGCAGTAATGGGCTAAAAGGATGATTTCATTCAGTTTCACTTACACAAAAATGAAGACATAAATAACCCCCAATAAGACAAAACTGCTGCAGAGAATGCAGCAAGGAGTCCATGTTTCTACCTTTGTTCATCCAAGAACAATGGAAGATTTGCACAGTGCATTCTGTTCTGTCAAAAGCACTCGGTGTTTGAGTCACCACAATGCCTGTGATCTGGAATGCCTATCACTTTTTTTTGTGTGTGTATGTTGATTAAACTTCATTAGAGGTGAAAAAGCTGCATGCTGTTGCAGGAGAGAGGAGGAGGCAGTGCTAACAGGCCACTTTCCAAACAGATTTCCCAGAAACAGAGCAATTAATAAAGGACCCTAGAAATGCTTTTTGTGCATTTCTATTTACTGTGTCATGAAGTGCCAACTGAAAGCTTAATGAATCATAAAATGCAGCATTTTTATAATTATTTCTTCATGCCTAGTCCAGATCTGCCTAAATAAACAAGGTTAGTAAGGTACAGGCAGCATTTGGATCTAACTTACCCTTGGCCAAGGTCACATGCACAAAACAAATGGTTCTGTGAGGAGAGGAATTCACGGAGCCTGGTTTGCTATGGATTTTGTGTGGGAACTGAGTTCACTGGTAGCAAACTGGGTGTGAATTTTAAAGGAAGTTTTATCTGGATTTAGGATACTCATATTCATGTGGAATCTTTTGTGTCTTGTCCTTAGTAGAGGCACTTTCCCTTGTAAAAGAGTTCCCACTCTTAAAGCTTCTCTCTCTCCCCTTTGTAATGGACTTTTGATTTTCATGAATATATAAGAATGTAAATTGCTTTGAGACTTCTGCGGCTCTCTAATTTGGTTAAAGTTTACTAATGAGTAAAAAAGCTGCCACAGCATGACAGACAGATGCAAGACCACATCCAAATCACATGACTGCATAAGCCTTGTTTCCTTAGAAAACCAGACGAAAAATTCCAAGCCCCACAAAAAGGAAGTTACAAAGAAGGAAAAGAACAATTTAAACAATATGTTGACAATACCTAAAAAGCACTTCCTACTGGTATCCACAGCAAATCTACACACATAAAAGGAAACTGAGGCTAATATTGTTAACAGATTAAAAACATCTTAATGGCTCTCATTTGCCTCAATAGTTTCTTTTTTCTTACAGTAAACACAACTGAGCTTCACTAAACTACTGCCAAAGGACATGCTTCATCATCCTAATATCAATGTAGCAAACAGTGCATTAAAGATATTTTATCTAGTGGATGGCATTTCATATTGAAGAAGCAAAAAGACATCAATACATGTCCATCTTATTTTCTAAGTTTTTTTCACAGATAAGTCAGGTACAAGTCTCTGTTCAGGCAAGTAGGAGAATAAGGATTTAATCCCTTTAGAGATTTTTTTTTTTTCGTATCCTGTAAGCCATACAATTTTCTTTTCACAGTATTTTTCACTAGAAACAGGATCAAAGCAAACTTTCAGAAAACACCTCCTTGATTCTGCAGAAGCTCAGCTTTGGAAAATTGTCTCCTTTGATTCCCTTCCTTTTCCCTCCCCATGAGCTATTTTCAGTGTTTCCAAAAAGTTGTTAGCCATAACAAGTTACTGAACCTGGAGGGTGTTAGCTCTGCAATGAAGCAGAAACAAGTCATGGATGAGGTTCTCTCCTAATAGCTTTATCATATGAATGACACAGAAATTCTAACACCCTGGCTATACTGATAAACCAACAATTTGACCATATTTTAAAAAAAGTATATTTCTGATGAATAGCCTAAACAGGCGCCTCCTCTACAAGACAACATTATGGTGTTCTAGAAGCATTTCCACAGGTGATAGGGGACAGGGTTGTATGGCACCATGAAGGCACATTTGCTCTAAATTAAGATCTGTAATGATGGCCTGACAGCAACACTTGCAGTCCTCTCCCAGCTTTACACACACCTCCCATCCTTTCTTTTGTCTGTCTTCCCAGTTGTAGTTCTTGCTCAGTTTCTGCCCCATTTCCTCATCTCCTCCTTGGCTCCCACCGTGGAGGGAAATGCCAATGCAAAGGCTGGCAGAGACCATGCACACTGCCTGGCAGCTGGTGCAGATGCACAGTTCTCTTAAAGTTTGCTCCTTGCAATATATGCTGGTTAAATCTAGTCCAGACCTTAGTATTTCTTATGTTTAATGGAGCACTCTTGCACAAGGCAATACAGACCTCCTCTAACAAATACACCTGGAGTCTTGTATTTTCCTGGTGTGGGGTAACAGCACAATTTTTCTTAGTAACTGTCCGTGTACACATAAAGAGTTGGTTGGGAAGTTTGTGTACAGAGAACTGTTAGGGAAGTGCCAAGTTCCAGGGTAATGTAAGTGCTTATTATAGAGGTAGCCTTTCTCACAACAATCATGCTTTGTCTTTTTAGTAGACAAGCTGTACTCATTGTTGCAGGGTTGTTTTTCTGTTGGCCTCCTCTCCCAGGGAATCAAAATCCCCAGCAAGCAGCAGAGACTGCTACAATTGCTGAGGGCAGAAATAAATGCACATTGAGGACTAAACTACTAATAGCCTTTACTCTCCTTGCCCCAGCTCATTATCTGTGTTTTGCATCAGTTACACAGCAGCCCAGAAATAACTGGACAATTCTGAAACCTGAGCAGCTGAAACTGTTTCAGTCCCTCCCTGTCACCAAAAAGCTCCATCCACCTCTGGCACTCATGCTATGGTTTAAAATCCAAGCTTTTTCATTCAACTGAACATGTACATTTTTCAAACACACACACCCTGGACTTGGAGTAACCTGGAAATAACAAGGCATTAATGCAGACAAGAACTCTGCTGCTGCCATATACCGAGCATTTGTAAATTTCTCATCACTTTTGAATTGTTTTCTCATGTCTAAATGGCAATCTGCCAGTTGTGTCTATCTCCTGAACTGCTACTTTTTGTATGCTAGATCCAGTATAAGCAGCAGCATGTGTTATTATTTCTATTTTTGCACCGAGTACCAGTTTGTAAAATGACAAATATGGTAGCACAAACCCAGAATTTACTAGAGGTTGATGATCAGAATCACTTTTTTGCTGGTGAGAAAGATTTTGTTGGGATCTAAATGAAGCAAAGTTCTTTGTGCTTGGCAGCCCTGGGGAATCAGGTGAGCACTAATTAGAAATCGCCCTTTTCATTTTCTTAAGATGAGATATTAAATATATCTGCTCAGAACTCATATTTTCTTGCTAGAAGACAATATGCTTGAGAGAGAAATGTGACCTTTCTCACTGTCACTTTATTCCCTAGTAGGACCATTCTCCTTTCTTTTCCATCACAATTGGTCACTCTGGTGAGCTTGGTCTATGGTCATTTCACAACTTGAAGCTTCAGCTGACTTCAATAGCAGCTAGGGCAACACCAGATGCTTTTCAGAACTAATATGTGAAATGCATCTCAAAATTGAAAATAAAGTTTTCAAAATAAGGCAAACAAGAAGAAAACAGTGTCTCTTATTCCATGCAGTTAGAGGGTTCACAGAGAGCCTTGAAGCCTGCTTCAGCTGTGATCTGGCTTGGTTTTGTAGTCTTTAGCTTTGATGATGTGTCCCCTTTTCGTGCAATGAGGCTGAATCCAAGTTCTCAACAGAATTTTCTGCTAGCTTCAAGATTTTAGTTACCTTCCTAGAATCTGAAAACAGTGGGGAAAAACATCTAAACTCTCACCTTTGAATTTTTTTGGAGGAACCTGAAAGTGCTGAGCTTGCTGTTAAATATTGTTTCAGAAGTTTTTCACTGTTGTCATGATGAGTAGGAAACAAAACTTTCACTGAGACTAAAAGTAATGGAAGTAAAGCTCTAATTAATTTCAGGAGAGCAGAGACAGTCAAGTCAGATAATTCTTCTACAGGTTCAAAAGAGAAGAGACTAAAAAAGGGTTTGACTCATCTGTCATTTATGCTGCCCTAATATACATAGGCTGCAGAACTCCTTCTGAGAGCAAACTCAGACTAAAGAGGAATTCTCAAAGCTCATTATACGGTACTTGCAAATGAGTTGAAGTGCTAAGTCTTTGATTTCTGGAGTTGCCAAACACTGACTCAAATCCCGACCCCCTAGCACACAGCCTCCATAACTAGGACATACACTGAGGAAATCAACAGCACTGAGTTCTTTTCCTCCTTAAGAGTTCTGGGCAACAATAGAGCCACTTTGCACTAACCACAGAGTAATTGCATCTTTAACAACTCTCACACATCTTTTCTCCACTGCAATGGCAAAAATAGTAATGTAGGTTGGTATCCTATCCTTTTCTTTCCCTGGCCCTGAGAAGACTAGTAGTTACCCTCCAGGGTGTATAGTGTGGGTTTCCCTGTGCAACAGACCCAGAGCCTGCCTGGGTGTTCCAAGACACAGTCAGATTTCTGAAGCCATACAGCATATTGCAGTTATCTGAAAAGATTATCATTTCATTGTTTTATTTTCCTCTACAACATAAAGACTCCCCAAGCTCTGAGCTCCCTGCTGCAATGCTCTGTATCAGGCCAACCCCAAAAAGCACTTGTTACAACACTGGCCAGAAGGGCAGGAGCATTTCTATAGGAACATATTCTCTAGCCAGGCTATGGAATAGGCAAGTACCAGCTATATATCTATCACAGGATTAGTTTAGGGGTAGCCCTTCTGCACCTTGAATTGTGAGGTGGGGGTGTGTGTTGTGGGGTAAGCCAGCTAACATTGCCATTTCATTATTACTGTTTAAAGGTGGGGGGCGAGAGAAAAAAACCACTGTCTTACAAATGCTTTTCCAAAGTGATGTCATCTAAACATGGAGGATTAAATCTTCTACTAACACAGACTGACATAAATCAATTGCCTTAAAGCACTGTAGCTGCATTAGATTTGGCCCAGAGCATCTTCAGTCTTCTTTTGGTCATCAGAAAATGTATTATTAGTTACTTTTGGCATCACTGGGACTCCTTCATTTCATTCCCAGGAGGCAAAAACTGATACGGAGTTACACGACTGAATAAGCATCCTCCATGTGATTTACTTCTCTGAGATCACTGAAAACTCAGTGTATGAGCCCTGTCTTTTTGTTAGCTTTGTGGGATTGAGCTGCCATAAAACTTAATAGCTGAGTCAAATTTTATAATTACGCAATTAAAATCATGAGAGAAACCTTCCACGGTCTCAACAGGGAACAGTCTAAGGTAATGGCTTTGGTGTTTTTGTTAAGATGTACCTCAATTACATGGTTCTGCTATTTGGGTTTGATTATTTTTTTTTTCCCACCTAAATAGACCCATACTGTGTGGGCTGTTTTACAGAGTGCTGGTAACATCATCAAGGCTATGTCTGATCAATATGCTGGGAGCATACTAGATGGAAAATGATTTATGCATCTCAAAACACTCCAGATGAACAGGCAGCTTACGGCCCAAGGGCGCAGAAATCATCCTTTTAGTAAATTTCTGCAGCAGGTTTTGTAGACATGGCATAGAATATCCACCACCAGGGGTTTCCAAGAGGAAAGGAAGACAGAAGGAGAGTGTAAGCAGTAGTAAATACATCATCACTAGGGCTTAAGAATGTAGTCTCTCCCACTTTGTGGAGGACGAATGGTCTAGATTGACTGTGATCCTTTCTGTCTCAGACAGTTTGGTTTTGTTTTTTTTTTTTTTTAAACTCTGAAGGTGTAATTTATTCCTTTAACCCATAACTGAGAAGCTATAGACTCCTCAAAGGTAAATCACAATTCATTTTGTGGTGGGTTTCTGAATTAGTAATTATGCATGGAAGAAAAACAAGTCTCATGAATTATACATAGTTATTGGTTTGATTTCAAAAGCTCTTAACATTGAGGGTATAAGTAATCTAATTAGTCTTTTGTACAACAAACCTTTCCTTTCTTCTAATGAGGATAGTACATTTTAATTATTGTTGTATTACCAGGTCAGGCTACAAATTAAGTAAAACTTGATGCAATTGGTTGGCAATGATAACATGGTATTTCCACTTAACGTAATCATGTTAATAATTAAGTTTGGGGAACATATTTTGCATGTTCCTTCACAATTTCTGCCTCCTTTTTCATAGCCAGAGCCATGAACAAAGTGCCTTTATATTGACCAGAAGACCTCGTTATGGGATGTTGTTACAAACTGGTCTCCAAAGAACCTTTCTTCTCAGCTCCCTAGAGGGAAATCAGTGGTGATTAATCAGGCTGACCTTCATGATACTAATCATCGGTCTTTCCTGCGTGGGAAGAAGGGTGTATACCACCAGACACTGCTGTGGTCACAAAAAGAAGCTGATAACATCTACTGAACCTGGACTACGGTTCTTGCATCCGTTACTGAAATAAGTATTCATGATAGTTGTGGGTTGCCAGGTTTCCTTCTCTTAACTACACAGCAGAAGAAAAAACCACCCTCCCCTTGTCCTTAGAGTTAACAACTTCAGGGCATCTCTTATTTTTCTTTCAGATCATAAAACTCACTAATAATCTAAAAAGACATCTTTTTTTTTTTTTTTCTGCTACCTACAGCAGAGAATGCATCCTGTATCACCAGGGGCAAAAAAACCTTCAATTTTGTTTCCTATTGATAAGTAGAAAGGAAAATAGATTGATTGGTAATCATAACACAACTCTTGAATAAGAGGAGCCCAGGAACTATTTCATAAACTTAGGGAGCTGTGAAGTTAAGGGCTGGTCTAGCCCTACAAGGGGTTTCAAATAAGCAGTGAGTTTCAAAGCTTCTCGCTCAGAGTCCTCATTTGTAAAAGACATTATGCAGTTTGGCACCATCCAGAGTGCTTGGACAAACTTGCATTCCAGGAGCTTTCAATCTAAATAAGCAAAGGAGAGGGTGGTCAAAGCCAAAGGAAGAAGCTATGTTTTGGGTTTGATGCATCAGGAAGACTGTGGGAACAGGACAGACTCACAGGCAGATCAGATCACAGCTCTGTATGAGACTGGAAATGCTGTGAGCAGGTAGCAGGTAACCTAAGGACGCATCAGATGATGCAGTTGGTTTAACTTGCCTGGGACAGTGATTTTCTTTGGCTCTCTCCATGCTACTTTGCAACAGTTCCATGTGGCAGCTCAACGTTCACCCTTCCCTTTAACATCAGTGGTAAGCCACTGCTGAGGGGCCTTTCGTATAATATTCAGTGCATTTAGAACTTTATAGGATAAATCTAAACAAAAAGGAAACCCATATGCAAAGCTTTTCATTTTGGGCTTTATAGAACAGAAAATCTGTTCAAAACCTTCCTCTTTCTGCTTTACCCCTCTTTTTAATAAGTGCTAAAATATTCTGATGCAATAATATAATTCATGTTATTCTTGACTAAAATTCTGTGCCAACCCAAGTTGTTATTTTAACCTTCCTCCTGAATGGGCAAGGCTAAAAGTGAGGTATTTGAATGAATCTATTAAGTCAAATATTCCACATCTACAATTCAACACTGAAAGAAGAGTGTAGATTTCTCACATCATCTTGTTTCACAGTAATTATCGAAATAAAAGAAGACTTATTGAATCATTCAGTTTACAAATTTGGCAGCCCCACCAATAAATGCATAAAGCCTTATTGCTGAAAGTTAGCACTAATTAAAGCAAAAAACCCTTTTCATCACTAAAAACTATATATGCATGAATTCTTAAACACACATGCATCTCTCATCCTAAAGCACTGCAAGAAGGGTGCTTTAGAAAGCATAAAGCAAGTGAGCAGGGACTGCTTTAAGGGTTGCACAGATGTGCAATTTGGGAACCAAGGCTGAGCACTTCCATGGAAAACCAAACGCTACTGTGCCACAGTAGAAACACTGGAAGAAACTACAACTTGGATTCCTGTGCACAAAAAACTTCAAGGAACCAACATTTCACCTGAACTGGGTACCTAGACCTTATCTCCATCCAGAATCAGCTCATAAAACCTAGAATAGGGCTCAATGTGCTTGATCCTGCTGCCCCTCAGATCCAGAATGAAGGCATATTCAAACCACAAAAGAATCTGGTTTATTTGTTTGGCATCTCTTTGGGCAGTCATCCTAACACACTGGCAGGAAGGAGATGATTTGAATTTTTGGTGTCTCCCATCTTCCAAGCCCCCACAGACACTGGAAAGATGGTTCTGTACCACAGTCAGCGCTAACATTGTACATGACTATTTTTATAGTTATTTTTCTTTATTTAGCCTGCAGCTTTTGTTCAGTATTCCTACACAACAGAATGGCTTGATTTGCTATAGCAGTGGGCATAGGGTGTAGAGAGGGAGGGGAAATATGCTGCCTGGCCCTTAGCAGAACAGCACTCTCAGGCTTTGCTGCCCTCTGGAAGTTTCTAGCAGGCACTTCTATCCCTGCCATTCTGCCCTTCAGGCTTGAGGAGAGATGGTTCTGCCAATGCTTACAGGGAACTCCTTCCCTTTTGAATTCTGCCTTCAAGTCTCTTTGGCAGCAACACAGAGCTGACAGCTGTTTGGCACCTTGCTGTCACTGCCACTGCCTCCTGTGCAGTGGTTGCTGCCCACCATCCCGGGGCCCCGGCTGCTCATCTCCCTCCACATCACCAGCTGTGTGCTTGGACAGGTAATTCCACTTCTCTGCAAAAGGGACCAGCTTTATCCTCTGGACCAGGGCAGTGCCTGGTGCAACAGGGCCCCAGGCAGCAACACCAGCTCTGGGAACAGTAACGCCAACCCCATTCAAGGGAAATTGGAGCCTCGCATGGACCAGGCTCTTAACTGGCAGAAAAGCAGCCCGTCATTCTTTGGACAAAGACTTCAATACCAAACCTTTTCAAAGGTCACAAGACCTACTTCTGATTGGAGTTCTGCAACTGAAGTTGAAGCTAAAAGCACACTTCAGTAAATATTTTGTTGAAAAATTCCTTGGGAAAAGGAAATAGGTAGAGAAAGCATTCATTAATTCAGTTCAGATTTAGAATGTAATGGTAACCAAAGAGGAAAAACTGGGAAAATCAAAATACTTTGACATTTAGCTGACATTTGTTTTGAAATTTGCCAAGCAGATGCTAAAGCAAAGCAAGCTTTCTGCTTCTGAGCCAAGTGAAACAGTCACAGATAAGATCTTTTCCTTATTTTCTTGGGAAAACAAATCCAAGAGAATTTCACTTAGTCTCAACCCAACGCTTGTCTTGAACATTCCAGCTTAGCCACTAATCAAAAAGCACCTGCTAATTTAGGCAACTCTAATGGCAAGCCATTCCCTCGTCTTGTTTCTAGAAGCACAGCTGTGAGGAGGTTTTTGTTTATGATTCACAGGCTCAATTATAGGAGAAACTGCATCAATCAGAGAAAAAAAATACACATCCATGTGCAATTTATGAATATAAATTTGAGTTATCCTTTAAGTGATCTTAGCTGTAGAACCTACTTCAGCCTCATGGACCATCAGGAGACTGGGTATTCCTCCACTGCCAATGACATGAGCGGAGTTAAATGAGGATGAAAAGTTTGGATAACCAACAGTAGAAGATGTTCAAATACCATTGACACCTTTCTCACACAAAAGGTTAATTTTTAATAATTGGTGAAAAGGGAAGAATTATTTTCACAACCCAACTTTTATTGGTAGAAACATTATTTTTCAAGGATTGTATGAAGTCTCTTATCCTTGAAAGCTGTCCTTTCAGAATCAAGATGCTGATTTAACTAAACTTCAAGATTTGCAGGTTTGTCTGAAATTTACCCTGCTACTTTAATGAAGTCTATTTGTATAAACTTGTTCAAATGTAAACCTATAAGAACACTTTTGGAAGACAAAAAGCTGCCTAAAAGTAAAAAAGAAGTTTGGAGTCCAAGAGAATTTATCAGTCACTGTGAAAAGAAATTGTGTTGGTGTTGTTATGCAGTACTAGGGCTTTTTTTTACTGCAAATTAAATTGGGATGAGTGGTAATTATTCTGACTTTGGAAAACAAAGAAGATGTTTTTAGCAGCTGATACAGATCCTATTCTCTCCTCTGTAGAACTAGCAGGGGTTTGACCATAACTCAGTCCTACAGAGATAAGACACTTGTTGATTAATCTGTTGGTAATTTTATTGCAGCTGCTGCGTCTTTTGACCCAAATCCTCTTCCATGTTTATACTGTCAGCAGTAAACAGATGCACTAATGAGCACCACTAAACCATTACAGGTAAAAGGCAGAGTAAACCCTGAGTAACTAGAATTCAGGGGGTACAATGACAACACAACGCTTTGCTTGCTTGCCTGCATTATTATTATTTTGAGACTGTTGCAATGACTGTCCTTTGTGCACTGGAACTCAATTACTCCCCTTACCGAAGGACAAGTCCTTTCCTCTCATCCTTTTGCACATGGCCAAACAACTACATAAGAACAATAAGCAACAGAGATCATCAGCACAAAACCATTAGAACAAGTTTACATCTATAATTTTATGCTTCACTTGTTGACTTACTGAAAAGGCTGACTTCTAAAGCAAAACACAGATCGCCATGATAACATGAAGTTATTTATTTGCATTACTTTTGTACCTGAAAGCTTCAGCCAAGAACCCATGTTGCAGTGCCCAAGGCCTTATTTGAGGGGCTTACCCAGCTGTCAGCTGAGTGTTACACCTTAGTGAGGGAGGCAAGGTTATTATGTGCATCAGGTTCAAGTGAGAGCAAATTCAAAAGTCTGGAACTATATGTGGCTGCAGAAGCAATAATGGATTGGTGCAGCAGAGGATTGTGAGATCACATAGGAAAAAAAAAAAGGGGGCTTACAGGAAGCAAAAGGCAGAGTCTAGGGAGTCATCACAGCAGTGAAATGCAATTTAATTACTTTGGCAAAGCATGCAGTTTGGGTTGTTTCAGTTTATGCTCCCTCTTCTCCATAACACATATAATAAGGAATGAGATAGATGCATGGTGCAGTCAGAGCAAGAGAAAATGTAGAAAAATATTTCATTTTCAGGATATGTCACACTTAATTTTTAGTTGTCCATTTTTTATTTTTTGTTTTCCACTGTGATAGTTTTCATTCTTGCCTGCTCAGCTCTGCAAGTTTGTACAGTATCCTAAGTAGAACATCTGCATATCACTCATTTTTCTGCTCCTTTATTCAGGATCAAAATCAGGAAAAAACTTTTTCAGTTTTAGTTTATAGAAAAAATAACCCCAGCTTGAATCATCTCACTTTCCTAAGAAAGCTCAGCAGACAGCCAAGCATGCATCAATAGAATGAACCACCTTCCTCATAGTTATCTGTTCTTGCTGGAGTCTTGTATCAGCACTTGAAGAACAAATGCCAAACATCACATGTAAATATTATTAAATGCTTCACATTTCTCTTTAGAAGTATTTTTAATTGATAGAAGTACTTCAATTTATCCACATTTTTGTATTTTTTATTTATTGCAATACTTTTCTCTGGCAGGAAAACAACTGTTACTTGCACAAAAAGAAAAAGCTATTAGAAGAAATTTACCCACATGAGCACTTATCTAGGTATTTGCATGGCCCCTGGCTACACAAATGTCCTCTTATGCAACAGGATTTAGTAATCTGCAAACAGATTTAACAAATGCTAGCCAAGACCTCCCTAAGCAAACCTCCACATATGACAAATCAAATATACAGTTCAAAAATAGAATCTTAGCATAAGGTTAATGGAGTTTTATGGAAAAATGATTCCAATGTTTTGCTATATAAATCCCCAAAGAATGAAGAAAAGAGGAAAGTGCTTAGTAAACAGGCATAAAATTTCTATCCTGTAATAATTCAGGCACTTACCTGAGACACCACATACCTGGGTTCACAGCCTTACCACATCCTATTGTGACAAGAGCTTTGAACCTGTTTCTCTTTCTCTAGGGAAAACATCCTAATCAGTAGCTATTTGCTGCTCTGTTTTTGTATTCTGGTAGTGATTACAATTTGAGGAAGAGCAAATTTCCATTAAAAGATGAGTCTTTTTTAGTGAATCAGTGTTTTCATTTTGGAAAGACAATATATTAAAAAACCCCTTATCAGTCCTATTCCCAGAAACACCAAGGGTCTTTGGAGCCACTGAGAGAGGCTCTGCTTCCCAAGGCACCCTGCAGTAGCTCGAGGCTGGAAGTGCCATCCCTGCAGGTGGAGGACCCCACTTTGCAAAAAGCCCCTGTGTGAGATTGGCCAAGGAGATTTTGGGGTCCATTTTAGAAATGGTGACAGTAGCAAGCCAAAGGAAACTTCTCATGAAGATCTCAACAGCAAAACAGCATGAAATCAAGACAACTAATAAGAATCCATCCTAGTGGATATTTAAGATCAGAGGAACTGCAAGAGAGAAAGAGTACATAATACAAGTTACTTGATATTCCAATTTTGATCTAGGTTTGAGAGAGACAGTGGTGGAGAGAAGACATTAAGACTCCAAATTGTAGCAGAGCAAGGATCAAAAAGGGATGAATAACTGGGTGACTGCTATATGAAATTTCCTGTAGGCAGAGGAGAAAATGGAAAGCAATCAAAGCAAAACTGCCACACATACAGTAGCAGAACCTAAAGCAAGAGCAATAAAAGCACAAGGAGGAGAATAAGCTTAAGCTGGGTAAACTTGGAATTATTGAAAATTGGAAAACCAGAGTCTTCAGGGAAGGCTTATCCTCAGGATTTTAAAATGAGAGAGGAAGAAAGTGAGAAATTATTTGAATAGGAGAGAAATTGCAATACCTTCACTGTTATATTTAAGAAATAAACAAGAAAATCAAGAAGGAAAAGCTAAGGAGTAACATTTATATGTTTACATTAATGATAAAGTTGGCTTAAAGAAAAAAGGTCATCAAAACCTGATTAAAGCACTCTGCAGATCATATTCTGTGATTATCTCAGCCCTTATATGACTTCTCAATCTGCTTTAGACTAAAGGTCGTTCTCAAGCTTCCAACTACCTTGAAATGGGTTATTTTGATAGTTCCATGTCATTACCAAAAAAATTACTTTTAACTTGACCTGAAAACAAACAGGACTGCTTTTTACTGCAACAGGAAATACTGGGATTGGTCTTGCAGGGACTCAGCGGTTGACAGGAAGAAATTTTATTCCATTTATTCATACTTAGGGGCTAATGAATTGGGACAAGCATATGAAAGTTTTTGTCACCACTCTGATGAGTGCTGCAATTTTAATACCACAACTTATTCACATGATAGTACCAAGAGAGCTTTATTTCAAGATCATCAGTAATTACTGTTGGAGTCAAAGAGGGGACTCCATAATCCCCACAGTGGTGCCCACTTGAAGCCTGGTATTGGTTGCTGTATCTCAGGAACAACTAAACTCCCTTGAACTGAAGGAGTCAGGCTGCCACATCAGTAAAGCCTTCTGCAAAAGCATGAGCTGGAGCTAAAGCACTGATATTTTTCCACATGCATATTGACTATTAAGCTGAGAAAACAATCAGGAATCATGGGATATATGTAAGATTGAGTTGATCATTACTGTGTCTCAGTCAGCCACAAGAAGACTGTAGACATCCAGACTGAAGCAGTGCTACAGGAAGGATCACACTGTGACAGTGTGACTGCTCAGAGCACTAAACAGCTGTGCATCACACTTGTATTTTCCAGCATATATGTGAACATCCCTTTTTGCCATGCTCATTGTATGGCAACTATAAAAGCGCAGATTTTCGTTATGGAATGACTCTGATACAAGACAAATAATTTCAAAACATTTTCTCCTAGAGTAAGTTGCCAGAATGTTTTCCACATTGCAAATCCTTGTATCCTCTGAGCTCTGAAGCCTGTTTCTTGAAAATGAGAAAAATTCCCAGGAGGATTTGTTTGAGGCATGAAAGGTTTTATCCCAAACAGTTGCTTATAGTTTCCTTAAAATAAATGTTACGGCGTACCTTATACCTGCCAGTTCTCCACTAATTCTTCATGGGCCAGTTTGCACAAGTTCAACACCTTCTTACTGTATCTCTACCATCCACAGAAAGTACCTCTATGCCATTGCCATTTCTCCTACCATATCTAGTCTTTGCCAGGTTATCAAAACCCCTGTAATATCATGAGACAAAAAACCAGAAAGAACAAGATGATTTTTTCTGACTAAAGAAATATGGACAAGTTAAATTTTTTATGAAGACTCTAAGGTAAATATTTCCATAGCCAGTAATTCACTGCTTTAAATCACCCATCCTTATGATGATGAATCAATAGGCCTTACAAGGAGGTTGAGGGAAACCTAAAAACAAAACAAAGTTTGCAACATGAGTAGCCACCTTATATCTTACAGTGCCTCCTCTTTTCTTCCCTCCCCTTTCATTTTAGACATCTGCTCACCATAGTCTTCACAAGCAAGTTTTCTCCTCTCCATGTTTTCCTTTTTTACCACATTTAAACCTTATTTAAATAGAAAGTGAGATATTTAAATAGAAAGGTGAGTGCTCTCTTTTGGGAAACAATGCCAGATAGCAAGCCACATTGGTCATCCTGAGGTAGTACTTGGAGGTGTGCTTTGTACAGCTGATGTCCTTGACCCAGATCCTCTCCATGTCCATCCAAGATGATAAGACACTCTTGAGAAATCTCATTTAACTTTTAGTGTTGGATTAACTGTTATACACTTTATTAAATTTCTAAAAGCACTGAAGCAGTTTGCTTAATGCCCTAGTAACCAAAGCATAGTGATCCATGGAAATCTCTTCAGCACTGCTCTGTCCAGGTTCCTACACTCAGCTTCTGAGCATCTTCCAGCCTGGCATAAGAAAACACAGCTAAGGTCTGTCACAAGCTGTTTGTTCCAATCTCTGCTCCTCACTCTCCCCACCCCCATCCCCCAAGCACATGCAGCAGAGTGCTTGGCTTTAGCAGCTTTTTCCCCCTGAGAACATACATCCTACTACGGTTCTGCTATAGTTTGGATGATATACAACTTGTTCTTGGGATTTGTTTTGTTGAAAGCTACAGCAATCTCTAGCTTGCAGGAGAACATGTTTCATTGTTTTGGAGAATGTCCCAGGAAAGATTCATCTTCTTTCCAGACTTGCATGTGCAAGCACACTTACTGACTGTGGGAGACCTGCAGGCTTGGCTGACAACTCACCAGGATGTCAGCATAGAGGAGTGGGCAACAGGTTAATTGAGAGCCTGAGACTCTTTAGACAGAGTCTAAATCCCTGCCCAGTGCTACCATTGCTAAAGGTGCTACAGACACAGCTGCTCTGTGGCAAAGCCACAGGAGTTACCTCTGTGCCAACTGGTGTCTGCAGTGCTGAGAGACAGTGAAAGTGCATAGAATCAGGTGAGCTTTGCAACAGAAGCAACATCCACACAGGGCAGTGCCCAGGGCAGCCAGAAGAGGGCTGCCTGCAGCCCTCCAGACAGCTCCACTGCTTCTGGAGCCCAGGGGAATGGTCATGCTGCACCAAATTGCCCCACATGAAATGCAGAGAATAGTCAGCAATTGCCAAGTGTGCGTGGAGGAGTTCACTGTGCACTGTCACATGAAACAAATATACCCTTTGAGAACAAAATAAGGGTAATCTGCATCTGCTTCCAACACAAGACATGACCCCCATTCAATTTCGAAAACACTCCAGAGCTAGCTACTAGGAGTTTTGCTTGTTAAAAATGAGGGTCTGCAGAAGCTTACAGAAACATCATCATGTAGACTGTGGGTGTGGCATGACAACCATCCTACCCTCCAAGAGCTGGTGTTGGAGAGGTCTTGCTTGCTTGCAGTGCGTTGAGATATTTTGTTCACATGACACCCATTGTTGTACCAGATGACAAGGTTGAATAAACTTGTCATCCCCAGATGCTGCTAACCAAGCACTGTTAACAGTTTAGTGCTGCCCTGAGAAAACCTGAGCCATTTTCTCTAGCATGCTATTAAACAGCAGTTCCTCTCCCTCTTTCACTGCTGGTTGGTATGTAGGGCCCTCCTGCTCATGCTCTTTTCTCCCCAAAATCTCTGCAGAGCCCAGCAGGGGTAGGACTTCAGTTTTTCTGCCCTGGGAAGCTAACACCAGCAGACCTTGCCCACTCCCCAACACTGAGACAAGAATTTTCAGCACAATTGCTAAAATCCACTTACTCTCCCAACTCTTCAGCTTTAAGCATATTTTCCTTGCATTGAGATGAAATTTTCACTCACTAAAGAGTTTTCAAGTTAAACAGATCTGGTTCCTCCTTC
This sequence comes from Empidonax traillii, assembly GCF_003031625.1. Classification (NCBI taxonomy): domain Eukaryota; kingdom Metazoa; phylum Chordata; class Aves; order Passeriformes; family Tyrannidae; genus Empidonax; species Empidonax traillii. The sequence continues at coordinate 261,880 of NW_020955886.1, forward strand.
CCAAAGCCATTTGTCATGTCTTTCTACTTTACACAGAAACCAGTTGCACCAATAAATGTCCCCTTCCCTAGAGCTGCTGAGTAAGTTTATTTAAGAAATAAAAGCAAAACAGATCTTTTTTTCCTCTCTTCCTCTGCTCCCAGCTATTACATTTCATGTGGAACACGAGAGTTTCTCTGAACTCTCTTCACCTGGAAGTCCAGAATGCTTTGATGAAGTCCCACAAGGATCCCAGATCTGCAGCTGAGCTCCTACCAAGGGAGCTATCAAAGAGGCCACACACGATGTGAGTTTCTGGGCAGATCAGAGGTTTGTCCTCAGGAAGTCACACACCAAAGGACTGCAGTCAGGCAGAAAGATGGCTCATTTCAGAGGGCCACACTGGTCTGTCAAATCAGCTTCCTCAGGTGAGAGTGCATCACCTGGCATGAACTCCTGTCAGCCTGCACAAGAAATAACCCCCTAAACAGCATGTGTTGTCATTCTCCACAGGGGAAGCACACTTCTGCAGTGTTTTTACCTCTCATTATCCACAAGGATCCCTGACCAGTTACACTGTGATTTCTGCAGCTTGTCACATTCATTTCTCCCTCACCATTCTTCCACTCAGACTTTCTCCATAGGAGGTTCACTCTCACCATCATGGAAGGGCTGGATTTGCTTGCCTATCTCATAAGTGCTTTCAGTTCATTTCCCTGCTTCTCTTGCTCCATCTACTCCAGTGACTTGTAAGTGGCTTTTCACCTGCATGTTTTAGGTAAGCAGATTACCAGATCATTCTCATGGAAGCTCCTGTGTTTGGAGAAGATGATAGAGAAGCAGCTAAATGAAAATGGGGTGAGGGGGGTCTCTATTTCCTGATGCCATTTGTGTAAGAAAGAGTTCAATATCCCACTCAGCTGCTTTCCACTGTAAGACTTAAAAACACTGATTTTGACTTACAAACAACTGTGAGAAGTGAGAACTCAGTTAAGGTAACAGAGAGCTGCATCCTCCCATTTCTGCCACAGCCTCACCCTGCAGCCTCTGGCAAGGCTCTGAATTTCCTTGTTCAGCTCCACTCTACAAGTGCCTCCCCAGAAAGATGGCAGAGAGAGGCAGTGTTAGAAGCAGAGGATGCTTTCTTTTCAAGGTACATGCTTTGTATGAGACTTAGAGAAGTGAAGGGAGATCCTCTTTGTCACACTTATTTCAGGAGCCAATACCTGATCAATCCAAGGCTATATTTAATGTGTGTTTCCTCTAACAAAACAATTCTAAAGCTATCTTCTCCTTGTTGCTAGTGCTGCCAAGCTGAGTCACTTTCTTAAAGGCTAGGTGGAAGGTCATGGGGGTCCTTACTGCTTCAATAAAAGGAACTTTATTACGAGCTGCTCTTGCCTTTTTGTTCTCCATTCAGTAAACATGGCAATGCCATCTGATTAATTCATTTCTGTAAAAGAGGTATCTTATTTTATAGCCTTGACACAGACACATGGCATTGCCATGAAGAAAAGAGACGCATGGGATAAAACAAAAAAGCTTCCGGTGTTGGTCTTCTACAGTCTTTCATTTAAATTGGAACTTGCTTCCACAGAGCTGCCTTCAGAGACACCAGCAAGAGGAGATCTCCATCCTGAAAGTGCACGTCCTCAGCAGTGTCTGCTGGGCAGGCATTGAAATGTGGGTCTATAACTCCCATATTTCAGACTTGCCAGGAGAGCTAGCATGTGAGCAGAGCTGATATAGCTGGAGGGAAAATAAAGTAAATGCAGAGAAGAAAGAGTGAGAAGAAGGCACTCATGTCTCACTTTATGAGATCCCCTGCTCCCAGAGTGAAACTCATTTCTTACACTAAGTGTAAGCAGCATGTGGCTGTTATTCCATGCTGCTTCAGACTCTCAGCCTTCTTTGCAACACATCAACCTGGAATAAGCGACCCTATGAACAAGGACACTCTCACATGGTCACACTGCATTAGACATTACACGTCTATACAGGACCAAGTCATGTGCAGAAGAAAAAAAGATGAAAAAACGAGGAAGGAGGGAAAGATTCCTGCAGAGAGAAATTCCACTGAACTACTTATGGTTCCCGTCCAATTCTCTTCAGAGAGATGTATCCCTTAGTATAATATTTCCATCAGTGAATGCAGTTTTCCAGCTCATCCTTTGCCTTTTTAAAATTCAGGTTAGCAGGTAATAATCTGCTTCTTATACAGGCAATAACATGATCCCAGATTAAGGCAGTGTGTGTTAGGGCTGGATTCAGCCACACCATACCTGCCAGGGTGCCCACAGAGCCATGCTCCTCACATGCCAGGATCAAGGGGGTGAGGATGCCTGGGGCAGACAGGGAGTCTAGACTCTCCTGCCCTAGGGTATGCAAAATCCTGCCAAGGCCATGTTGAGACTGTTTAATCCTATTAAAGCATAAGCTGGAAGTACACGATACTCATTAAAAGAAAATAGCTTGCTTTGTTCCTGAGATCTAAACCCCACAGCAGCAGACACTGTGGGATAACCCACCATTATTGATCTCTGCAGTCAGGGCTTGCCATTGGCTTGCCATTCCCAGCTCCACTGCCTGAAGAAATCCCATAGACCTGCTCTTTGCTCACACAGGTTTAGGGTCCCTTCCCAGGACAAGTGCCAGAGCACATGTATTTCCAGATGGAATTTGCAAATATGGGAGCCCAGCTAGTCCTCCAGCTGCTGCTTTACAGGCACACAGCCATACAGGGTAAGCCAGTGGTCACTGTGCCCACACTGGCCTTCTCACTATTTAAGTATGGAGCAGACAAAACCAGGCATGTCTTCTATCCCCCACGCTGGATGTGTTCCCTAGTCTGTCAGTGTGGCTGCTGACTTTGCATGCACAGTTACAGAACGCTAGAAGCAGAGTGCACAGAAGCCTTCAGGCTAGGGAAGAAGGAAAAAAAATACTAGCTGGTTATGTAAGTCAATAAGTAAATCTGTTTAGGAATAGGAACCATTTATAAAAAGGTGGAGAAAAAAAAATCAAGAAAGATGGGCTGTGAAAACTCATCCAGATGAGTATGGAATGTATGGAAGGGACAGGAATTCTATGGCATGGGATTCAAGATTTAAAATAGTTTTTGTTGTTAAACTTAGTAATACCGGAAACATGAAGAAATTTTCCTCTTCCAGAGCTGTTTATTTTTAAGATACTAGTGCTGCAGTACAGCACACATTGGTTAGATACCATCTTACTAAGGAAGCGACAAAATCATCATTGTTACTTTTATTCATTCCACCCATAATGAGTTGAAGCAATTCCTTCCAGTCTCATGCCATTCAGAAAGACAGAGTTGTTTGTATCCAAGTAACCACTGCTGGCACTGCAGAGCTTGGTGCAGGTGAGTGCCCAAAGACACATTTCCCTGAAGCTCATGAAAGGACCAGGAAGGAAAGGGCCAATCCTCCTGAAGCAGTAACACATCTGAACCTATAGATATCAACACATTTGTCTGACCACATTCCCCAGAGAAGCCTTGTGGGGGTGTTTAGATACTTGTCTGCTTTGTGGCTACATGGAGCTGCTCAACAAAAACCTCTCAAAAACAAATAGGAAGACAATCAGGAAGACAACAGCAGCAAGAGGAAGACAGACATGCACGTCACAAAGAATTAAACAGTTGTCATTTCTTCATCCATGTTTCCTGTCTTGTTGCTCTGCATCCCTAAGTACTAGAGCATCACCTTCCTGTCTTCTGTTATCAGAAAGCCTGCCCCTCAGTAGTGACCATAAAACCTGTTATTTAAAGGGACTATCACCTGATTTTTCTTCCCTGCCCCCCCAATCAACTGAGCTGTCATTCTTTCCTCCCTCTTAATGCTTGCCTCAGGTAACTTCCCTTTAGATCTTCACTAAGACTATTAATTCACTGTGCTGCTGAAGAGTCACCATGGATCTTTCCGTGGTCTCTGCATCCACTAACAGTTTACACAAAGCAGAAGTCCCCCATTCTCTGTACACAGGAATGTCTTTTTTAAAAAGTGATGTTGTCTAAAACAAAACATGAATTCTTTTTTACCACAACAAAAAAAATTACACAACACTGCTTCCACATAGCCAACCGCAAGTGGTTTTTTTTTTTCCCAGAACCCATGCAGTCAGTTATTTCTTAAGAAGGTGCTTTCTATGCTCTCCAAGGCAGTATTCATACTATCCCACATATTCTTGCTGTTGCTATGGAAATCATTCCTCTGTAAGCTGATGTGCAAATGCAGGTCTCATTGCTGAGTAGGGAGGCTAAAGGTGTGCATGAGTCAAACTATTTGTTGTACATTATTCCTCTGCAGCCTCACTGCTGCTGGGGAACGGGAAACAATTAATGTCTGCACTGAGAGTGCCTGTAACAAGGAGCTGTGGAGAGAGTTAGCAGGGGTGTTAGCAATGCTAGAGAGTCACAGGAAGGCTCTGGCTGTTGCCTACAGCCAAACACAGTTTAGTAATCCAGCTCACCTGCTCTGGGTGCTAAGGAAGGGACAGGATTCAGGCACAAGAGGTACAAAACATCATTCATGGTGGTTTTAAACATTTCAGGGAGAAAGTAAGTCATGATGCATCATCATAGATACAAGACAGACAGTACCCTTTCCCATCTATAGGCCTATAATTATTCAAAAAAGTCAATGATAAAATTAGGTTTTTGACAAGGACCTGCTGGTGGCTACAGAGAGGCAGAGGCTTTTAAGTCTGGAGATCCCTCCAACTCTGGTGAAATAGCAAGACCAAAGGGGAAAACACCTACAAAAATCAAGCTTCTTTGCATATGATATTTGGCAACTCAACTAAACATGGTTTTTACACTCTTTAATACCTGTGAATAAGCATTAAGGTGAGCATTGGAGTACTTCCAGTCAAAACACAGCTTGATGCCAGCAGGCACTCTTCAGTAACAACCACTGCCCTTTCACAATGTACCTGCTGCCTTCAGGACTCAGCAACCCTTTACCCTGAGTTGAGATGAACCCCTCAATGATGAGCTCCTCTGTGCCCCGTTCCAGCCAAACACAGGTACTTCTCTGCATATGGGAGGCTGTGTGAACATTTCAACACAAACATCCCGCACTCGTTTCTTTCCCCCTCCCCTGGAATACTTGGCAGTAATTTCCATAAATATATTGAAACAAGTAGTACGTCTCAGGGTAGTCCCCATGCCTTGGTGGTTTCTTAGTTCATCCCTTCTGCACCCTGGGGGTAGAAACTGGGATGAAAGATGGAACAAGGCATGAAATGAACTCAGATTTATAGTAGGTTTTTAAGGATGAATAGGGGTTTGTTTGGGTTATCTTGCAAGTGTTAGAGTGACCATCTGAATATTCAAGATTTTTTTTTTCTTCAAACGAGGAACTATAAGGCTGTAACAAAGAAATGCAGATTCATCAAAAAAGCAAATGTGGCCTTTTTTTTTTTCTTCCTTCATCCCACTGAAAAGACTGCTATTGCAGAAGATTGACAACTAGTTCATCACACAAACTGAAGGTTTGTAGTCACATCTTATCTCCTTTCTTACTGCTCTACAAGAAACAGGTGTGTTCTACCAATCCTCTCCTCTGAATTATCTTTTGTCATAGACATTAAAGAACTCTTAGAAGCAAGGCAAGCAACTTAGAGTTACAGAATCACAGAAGTTTGTGAAGTTTTTACACCACTTTTCCCTTCTGTTTTGGTCAGTCACCATGGGGCAGCTAATTAAAGAACAGATTCCAAACACACAAACAGAAGTCTGAACTTCTATACAAAATCTCAGATCACAAAGACAATAATCTCAAAACACAACTCCTTTGAGGCACCATTACATATGACAATTAAACACAAACAGAGTAAACAGGCTACAGCATATTACTCTAAAGAAAGCAGACAGATCTCACTCAACTATAGCTCAAAACATAGGCAGCACTTACTTCAATTCAGGGCTAGAAGCGAGTCTGTTATCTCCCAAAGCTGATGCACTCCTACTTGCTTTCCCACGTAGAGGTGGCCTGCTCTCCTCTCCTCTCTTATGAGCTACCTGGAGGGGGTCAGCTGGTCCGTGGTCCTTAGCAGAAACACCTGCTAGTTCAGCACAGCTTGCTAGCAGAGGGCAGGGGTGGCTGGAATTTTTTACAAAAGAAGAATCAGTTAATGGTTCTTTATAAATATTGTTGTAGTTTTAATTCTTCATGAGCTATAATGGGCATTTTTGTGGTTAAAAATAACTTACTTGCTAAATACCTCCTAGCATTCTAATAAACTATTATACCATTTATTGAAAATGCAATGATAAGCAAATAGAAGTGCTTCTAGTTGCTTTAAGAAGATATGGTATGAATGTGAATAAGTTACATTAAATCATACTATCATAGAGAAGTATCTTGTGATTTATAAATTCCTACCTTATATAAATTAGTGCCACACAATTCTGCAGCCCCATGGATAGTTGTCTTTTGTGTTGTGGTATGAACAACCAACCTCAAAAGCTTCCAAATATGTGAGTGGGAGTTGGAGAATACGAATGAGATAGGAAACCAGAGGGGTTTATTTCAAGAACAGTTTAGTATGTTAGAATATAGTATCAGAGTTTAGAGGTTTTGGCTTAGAGATTCACTTTCACTGTCTCATTTGAAAGGGTGTAAAAGAAACACTGAAAGGATAGTAGAGATATAGCAAAGAGCAATGTCTACACTTGCACTTAATATAATTAATCACCATTCCTGTTATTTTTAGTATGATGGCATTCATGATGAATCATAGTGTGAGTGCAAATACAAGAAATGTGATTGTGAATGGATTTGGTACAATCTGTTTATGACACTCATAAGTGCAGACACAAAGCCATCGTCAGAGGGACTAGGAAGGATTCTTTTCATGTACATGACAGCCAAAACCTATAATTTTAAATTCTGAACAAGTTTCTAAATTTGCCAATCATTAGGGCTATTTTTTTCTTCCTTCTCAGGTGCATCATTTCATGTAAACTGATTGTTTCTTGGTATCCAGTTCAGAGACTGAGTCTGAGCTGAAATGCTCCTTAAAATATTTGATACTCTTTTGTAACAAGTGAATTTAAAAATACAGATCAATCAAATGACAGATTGAATTCAATAGTTTTCTAGGAATATTTTCTTCAACTACAGAACTAAAACCCAAGTCAAACCAGAGACAACATTCTTGCAAATTTTAAGAAACCTTATGTTTTCAGGGATTTCTTCATTATAAAATGAAAGATTAAATTAGTACATGTCAAGAGACAGGATGCACATCAGAGAAAGGGGAAGAGGCATTACTGACTCAAGTTCTGCTAACTTTCAGTTTTACCCTGGGACAGACAATATTTTTCTGCTTTGCATGAGGAAAAGTCCTTTTAGCTATGGAAAAATTACTCAAAAAGGACTTCTACCTGTCATCTCTCTGTAGCAATTAAACTTCAATTTATGTGTGTGATGACAACAGGGGACAAAAAATACACATTTCTGTGCCAAATCCTAGAATTAAACTGCAGGGAAAAAGAAAGGCTGGTCAGCATTTGAGAAGCAGTATCCTTTACATCACACTGTGTATGAAGTACACCCTAAGATATCAAAAGCTCTCAGCTCTGATTACCTCCCACAGGAGTCTAGTGATTCAGCACTGGGCAAATGATCTCAGCACATTTCAGGATGAGGCCATTTCCCTACTTGATAGCAAATACTGCAGTGGCTCTCTAAACTGAGTCTATACACATAAATATGCTCGAGTAAATCCCACCATCAGCACATCATCCCAAAACTGGTTCTCTCTTGGCTGAACATTATGCAACTTGGCTTCACTTGACCAGCAACACACCCTGAGGGTCAGATATAGGGGAGATATTTTCATCTGACTAGACTGTTAGTGAAACCAAAGGCTATCCATCTTTCCCTGCCACTCCCCTTTGTTGCTGGATTTATTTTGCGACAACATTTGTCCTGTAAACAAGAAAGAACTCATGTGCTTATTTTTGTAATTGTAAAAATAATCCCAGAACCTGTTGAAGGTTGCTAGTGTCTAATACAATGTGTCTTGTCCTTCCACAGGAGAGGAACTGGGCTCTAGTTTTTTTTGTCTTACAAAGCAAAGAAAGCAAGTAATGTTTTCTTCTGGCTGAGCTTTTGGCCTTGATTTCAAATCTCTGTCCATCAAATCTAGATTTAGAGCTGGAAAAAGACAGACACATGATTATCAGATGAACCAATTCTACTGACTCTTGGAGTGGTAATATACAACCTACTTCAAGAGGAAACCTCTGGTTATTTGAACTGTTGAACACAGCCAATTTGTTGTTTTCCCTAAGTCCAACATATCCAGGATGTGTCTGGACATGACACATGATCATACCAACTGTGCCACCCCCTTGTGCCTGGACTGAAATGCCCTAAAGGCACTGGAGCCTACAAAGAGCTGGTGCAGTGCGTGTTCCTAACAGCTCCCACGTGTGGGATGCACTGCACTATTGGTCACTGGCCTGCACTGCACCCCTACACAGTGGAGCAGTTTCTCTGTGTGCTTTACAGCTCCTCGGGCTGTTTGTGGCATCTCATTTTGTATGTTAACAAAAAGCAGATTTTTGTAAGATTGCAGAATTCTTTGAGTTGGAAAATTGAGTGATTCATGAAAATACTATTTCAGGTTAGTTCTACAGTGTAAATTGGTAGAAAGGCATGTTTTTCCCAGAAGACTGACTCAGGATTACTTTAAGAAATGAATTGCAGAGTAATAAAGTAGAAACCTCACATTGGTTGGTAGCAGCTCCCTCCATTCATCAACAGAATAAATCCTCCATATGTTTTCTTCTGATGATACCAGACATCAGCACAAAAGGCACACTGCCCTTAGAAGCCCAAACTTGCAAGCACTATGCAACAGGATGCGCATGTCCCTTGTCCTGCTGTAACCTGGAATTGAATCTGATTTAAATGCAATTCATAGACAGGGCTACTACAGTTACACTTTCTCTCTTGCAGTGAGACACAGTGGCAGCTACTCAGTCCTGGTATATCTGAAGTGGTAGAAAACAGTAACTTGATACAAAGAAGGCATCAGCAGCAGTCAGAACTCACTGCTCAGTGACAGCAGTTGGTGGTCTAGGAGTACAGCTCCAGATGATGTTAGGATGACAGCTCAGTATCCCAGCCACAGTGGAGAATACACAATTGTCCCCATATGACATGAAAGGTGACACTGTCCACAACACACAATTTTAGCCATTAGACGTTTGTCACGAATATCTACCAGCTGCAGCTGGGAATAGTTTCTAGTGCGAAGGTCTTGTGTTCCCTGAGCAGACAGAGTAGAAGGAGGATTCAGCAGCTGTTGCAGTTATTAGTCCTCAGTCAAAACTCTGCAAGCTTCTGACCCCACATGTTTTCCCTGGACTTAATGGCTCCATCAACCTGCAGCTGCAGAGGCTGTGGAGGTGGTGTTGCACTTGCTCTGATCAAGAAGTGTGTTTGCAGCTCCATGTTCAGATCCTCAGAGGAGCTGAGTTTGTCCACTTCTGACTGATGCTTCTAACAGTTACTTGGCTCCTCTTTCTCACTCGCGACTATTATGAGCAATGAATACCTCCCATCATTTTGTAAAAGATACTATTAGCAGCTATTCCCTTTTATTCCTCATGCTCAAGTCATCTTAATGAGGCAGAATGTATGCAAAGCTCACAGAGTTCACTGCACTAGTTCAGCCTAGCAAAAATCTCACAGATAAATGTCCTTGCAAACTGGGAAGAGATGATTGTGGAGGCTAGGCTATGTTTAGAACAATCAGCACTTAGTGAATTTTTCAGATAAGTTTCCTTTTCTCTCCTGTGAGCAGAACTGGTATTACTAACTTGTTCCTGTCGGCTGGGAAGTCTTGTGGTTGCATTTTTGTGTTTAGTGGACTTAGGAAAATACCATCCTGAAAGAGAGGTGAAAGGCCTCGACACAGAGACAAGTTGTGCACTTTAACATGATGATGTTTGTGGTCATTTGATTGCATCTAGGAATGCTTTCATTTGTATGCTCTGCTTCACGTGACAGTTCTTTATGAACCATCTCACTGGCTGACAGCACACAGATGGCAGGACAAAAGTGAGATAAATCTGCTGTGCGCTGGTCAAAGAGAGGGTGTAATGGTTGGTTTTCATCTTCAGTGAACTGAGGCAACCAATTCAAGTCCAGAATAACTATGGCACAGTGTTCTGCAAAGATGCTGAAGAGAGCACCTATTTCATGATTACTGGGTTTTCAAAAGGTGATTTAGACTAATTTATGATTTTGGGATTTCTGCTTTTAACTGATGATGCTCTTAAATAGCAATGGAATAGCTCAAGGGCTTCTTCTGTTAGCACCAATTCTGTTTTGGCCATATTAGCTTTCAGCCAACTGGGTTTTAGCCTGTTTAAGGTAAGAGCTGATTGTTGGGAAGTTTCATACTCATCTGTGGCATCTCAGGAGACTATTGATTTTAGGCAATAGACTTCAACTCATATAAGTTATGAACTGCACACTGCCTAGAAAAAGCAATAGATAAAATATCCTGAAATGCACAGGGAAAATTTACCATTTTGCCCCAAAACCTTTGAATTATTTGCTTGAATGAAATACTGGAATTATGAAAATTAAAAATCTGTTCAGTTTTGTATTTGTAGGCTTATATTTTAAAAAAATCTACAGGCACCACATAGACTGACTTCACCCGGCTGTAGCTTTGTCATGAACATGGAGGTACTCTCAGACCAAGAGCCTGCAAGTTACCTGATTCTGTTTCTGAGCTGGTATCGAATTCCCTTCTGGTTTCTGATGGCTAAGTAATTGCTACAGTCCACTGTGCTTGGTTTTATTTTCAGTAAGAAATGGGTACTGTAGTCTCTGAGAGTATTAGATCCAATTTTCAGAAGTGTACACTTCACTGGAGTACTTCGTGCCAAGTAAGTGATTTTGAGACAGTTCATGATGCAAAATGCCTTTTGTGTGCAAGGAAGACCAGCACCTCACTGCAAGTACAAAACAACTATGGAGGTGCTTCAAAACTTCAAGACCAGTTACCTTGGCATCTACAGGGGACAGAGTTTGCAACATTTTGCATGTTCGAAACTTTCCATTTTAGTCCTTCTTTAAATAAAAGATGTCAGTGAAACTCAATCACTCTGTGAAACCTCCTATATGTCCCTGCCATTATTCTTAGACAATAACATCTTTTTTTCCCACATTCTAAAGGCTCCATTAATATATAGATAACTCAGATCTTCCTGAGTAGCAAATAATCGTATCAATTAATGATCATGTGAAACAAAATATAAAGAAAAGGTGCACTTCAAAGGACTATTCATGTGTATGTGAGTGCCAGTAACTCCAGTGGAGACAAGTGGGAGATCTACATACAAACAAAAGGGAGAATACGTTCACCACTATGGATGGAAAAAGGCCAACCTGGAAGGGAGCGGAATGCATAGAGGGATTTTAAGCAGGATTACAGATGCCTGTGGCAACTGCTGACAATAAATTATAGTAAGATCAAAGAAAAACAGAATGCTTTGATAAGAGATTAACAAGGGCCCTTCTCAAATGTATAGTTGTAATTAAAAGCAAATAAAATTACATTTTAATCCCATACTCAAGGTATTACTTTTTTTTCCCCTAGTTTTATTTATGAATGACTTCTAGCACCTGGGGATAAAGACAACTTCTTCAACGTCTTCAAAGAGCCAGCCACCAAATAAACATGCACTCATTATTTTCATGTACGTATCAAGAGTTCTGATACAGGACATGGGCTTTGGGTCCAGGTGGTGTAAATCTTAGAAAGATTAGGTGACATGCTTCAGCTAAAAGGTAAAGAGAATCCAGACAGAGGCTGCTGCTTTTCTTGGACTGATAGCTAAGTATTTACCAACTTGTAATAAAGATAAAAGCAAAATTGGATTTGCCTTCACATATTTTCTAGAATAATTTCTTGCCCTAGAACATAATGAACACGTGCACTATTCACCCGTACCTGAAGCCCAATAGGAAACTGCAAGTATTACAAATTCACCCGTACCTGGCTATAAAGTCAGCAGTCTGGCATTCTAAGCCAGCCCACGCAAACCTAAGAGTTTGACTGTGACCGTGTCTTTGGCCTCCGACAAATAAGGCTCAAGAATATTGAAAAAGAAAGGAAGAAGTTTTTCTACACCTATCTGAGCTGGAATTCAGGCAAAGTTGTAGCCAGTCAGAGATGCCCTATACTTCCTTGCTTCAAGAAAGCCAGGAGCCCAGTGGAATTTAGATAGACAAACAATGTTTCAGTATTCATGAAGAAAACTTAATAATTAGCCAAAACTGTGCTGTGTTTCAAAACCTGCAGTTTCTTAGCAAAGACCCTGGTGATTTCTTATTTCCTCCAAAGTAGTTCTCTGACTTGTGCTGCAAAGTCGGAAAGCAATGTCTTTTCCCCCCTGATGCAACACTATCTGAAAACATAAGGTTACTCAACAGAATCGAATGGCCAACTCACTTGAAAAAAAGACAGCATAGTGGTCTGAATCTGAGTGGCAGAGAAGGCACAGCCTCTTCGTGCCATTCAGACAGGAACTTCACTGAAAGTATTCCCTGCTTTGGCTGCCAAGCCAGAGCCCTCAGCCATCTGAAAAGTTGGGCACTTACAAATGAAAATGCCCTTCAATACTTTCAGTTTCTTTTTTGTTTTTTCTTATATCCATCAGAAAAAGGAAACTAGGTGTTTGTTTTTACATTTCTTACCATGAAATTTAGTGTTTCTTTTGTATTAATGCTGTCCTGTATCCTCACCCTAGATACATCGAAGGAGGGGAAAAGAAGTATCTTCCCAGTCTTTTTATCATGTTGTAGTGAGAACAGCCTGCCTCTACACTGGCTTTGCCACACAGATGGTCTAAGAAGACATGAAAAAAGGAGCAGAGCTCATGGAAAATTTCTTACAGGGTATGTGAGTTAGATATGGGCAGAGCCTCAGGAAGAACCGGCTGGTCCTAATCACAGCCTAGTCACCTTCCTAGCTCCTTAATTTGGATAACAGACTTTTGGGAGCACAGCCTACCCCATGGTCTCCTTATCCAGCTGACTGTGGTGTGAAGATGCCTTGGCTGAGACAAAACAGCCAATTTGGAGGAAATTTTTGGTATTTTTCCCTGTGAAATAACAACTTACTAAAAATAGTATCTGCAGATTAATACATTGCAGTTTGCAGACCCAGAGAAACTTAGATAAATTCACTCCTAATTCCTCCTTTTGCATACACTCCCTACATTTTCTCCTGAAATGAAACAGAATATAGAAATCCCATGTCAGTGTCACAACAGACTCCTGTAAACTTCTGCACTACAGAAGGGCACAAGGTTTTTCTCCAAGTTCATTACCTGACATAAATTTGTCTCTGATTATGAAACTTTAGAGGAAAAGGTGCACTTGGGGTTTTTTGCTTTCTTGTTTTTTTTTAATCTTGGTTGTTTTTTAATTACTCTCTTCTCTAAAATTAAATTCAAATTGCATTTTTGGTATATGCCATATACCTATAACAAATTGACAAAAAAAGAGCAAACTGATTTTTCTATCTGTGTTTGCAGTCACAGAAATAATTACCCTCTAGCCTCAAGAGGATGACCAACATAATATGATGTAATGTAATTCCAAAGTTGCATCAATGTTTTTTTCACCCTCACTGGTATTATTGCGTTCAAAGGAGATATTTGTTAAAAATAGCTTGGATACAAATCCAGTAATACCTCACTGGCAATGAAACCTCATCTCATGAAAGGGAGAAAAAGCTTTTCAGCAATTTAATGTGAAGCAGATTTACACATTTACATTTTAATTGCAATATGTTAAAAGCAAAAAACCCCCAAATAATAAACACTCCTCCCAACCTCCAAACATAAAAGGGTTATTCTTTCCAGGTAATAGTGATTTTCAAAATCTCCTCAAGCTGTTTCTAATGCTACAGTGGATAGGATTTCTATAAATGAGAGAGAGGCTGCTCTGCCTGAGTGCACATATTATAAGTGTCGTGACACACTTCTGTTTTGCTTAGAGATTACAAATGAATTCTTTATGAAAACATCCTCATATTTTAAAGGAAAATCCATCTAATCCTTTCTCACTTTGGTTCCCTGAGCTCCCTTTTTATTCACAAGATGCAGGAACCTCCCTAAGGTGGAGCATCCTCTGGGATTGCATCCAAAGATCTCACAGGATAGCTTCAGTGTCAATAAAGCAGAGAAGCTCCTTTTTGTTTTTCCTTAGCTCCCAAGATATTTTGATTGGCTGACAGTGGTGAAAGAGTAAACAACAGGGAGGCTGACCTGACTGGGTTCTGGGAAAACAGACGGAAGAATTAACCAAAACTTCATCAAGAAAGAATCAGGCACATTACATGCATCCATGTGGTTGGAAGCAAAGCAGATCTTTTTTAAAAAGTCTCTTTTTGCAGGATGAAAGGTCTGGTAGAGAGCACCATTCATGTTAATGCAGTTTACTTGGGTCTTGCCAAAGCATTTCATTTCATGGGCATATGTTGGTATGATTAAAAAGCATGCATTGTATGGAATTAAAAGGATGTACTCTGGAAGAACTAAAAGCTGGCTCAGTGACAGATTGCAAAGTGGTGAGAGTAACGAGTGGAACTATTTCCAGCAGATTCCCACAAGGATCAGTTCCTGGTACAACATCGTTTAGTATGTTCATCACGTGTCCAAACAACGATGTAAAATCAGTCCCAAGATGGTTGGGGGCTGGAGCACTTGCAGTGTAAGAAAAGGCTGGGTGAGCTGGACTTGTTCAGCCTGGAGAAGACAAGGTTTCAGGGAAAGCAAGAACTGCCTATGAGGTTAAAAAGAAAGCAGAGCTGGGTTTTTACAGAGGTTTCAGGGAAGAGAATAAGAGACCATGATAACAAATTGAAAGAGGGAAAGTTTCAACTGCATATAAGGAAAAAGAAATCACTATGAAGCTGCTCAGGTGGCCGGGGGGTATGAAATCTACGTCCTTGGAGGTTTTTAAGATCTGATTGGATGAAGCCTGAAACACCCTTATCTGAATTGAATTGTCACCTTGTTTTATGCAGAAACTTGGACTAGATGAGCTCCCACGGTCTCCCCTTTGGAGGAATGTAATTGGGTTGATTCTGCCTGGAGAGCGATTTGGGAATCCTGTTGAATAACTACTTCAACATGTGTGCTGTAATGTAAGGCTACAGGGAAAAGCAATGGCTGGAGGTTATTTGGTCACTGCTGTTAAGCCGCCCCACACAAAACCTGCTACCTTTGCAGAGCAGAATTCCTAAAATAGAAGCAGCAGGAAGTGAACATCAGTCCCTCGGGTACAGCCTGTGAAGTCTTGCACTGCTGCCCAGTGGAGCTCTTCTTCATCTCCCGAGCTGCTACTTTTGCTGTGTAAGTGGAGAGAAGGACAGCTAGGAGCTAGATCTTTTCCTAGGCATGCTATGCAGCATTTCAGAGGGAGGTTTGCATCACCAAAAACTACAGCAGAGCAAAAAGACATTGCACTACTGGGGTGAGTGGGAATACTTAGGAGCTTTCAGGCAAAGCTATAGCAAGATTCAGAAACTGGAGGCTTTAAGTTAAACAATATGAAATTCTAAATAAAAGTAAAGTTAAAAAATGCCACAGCTTCTCTGGAATGAAGTTGAATTCTCCCTTGTTGCTAGTCAAAAGTACTAACTGTACTTTACTGCAGAGCAGGTGGTCAGTGTAGATATCTGTCGGATCATGACTCAAGTGACCAGCATTTGCAGTCAGGCTCTCACTGTTCTCTACTTTAAGCACTTTTCTCTTCCTGTCTGACTTGGAGCTGTTCTAGAGTGTTTATGAATGGCAGAAACCTTTTAGACAACTCCACATTGATACAGAAAAGCCTTTTTGCAGCAGCTGAAGGAATAGTGTACATCGTTGACCACACACAAATGTAGTCAGAGGTTACGTGAACAGCATCATGCTGATGTGCTGGAGCAGTGGGACCCTGACCCATACTGCTGACTAGGAAGGCAAGCAGCCATTAGATATACTCGTTAGACAACAGATAACAACCCTCCTGGTGTGTTTTGCTGCACTTGCTTGTTAAGTGGGATCCATTAAGATGGATTATCCGATTTGCGTGTAGTAGAAATGCCATTATGATAAAGCTCACAGACTCAGATAAATTCAAATACCTTGTTTTTAAATAGAAATCAGAGTTCTATTTTTTTCTATTATGTGAAATCCCCAACTCTGATGTCATTTGAGGAGGGTTTTTTTAAGGTGTATCTTAAGTGATGCAGTTATTGACTAACTGCTGGTTTGGGTTTTGACACCAGAGGACTGTGTTGGCCAGACCAGCAACCTCCCAGATTATGACTCCTTTTTTCTTCAATAACAACTGATCTGAAGAAAATGGAACTATAATCTAATTTTTTAATTTAATAATTTCTTACAGTCTAATTTTATACTGAAGACTAACTTTATATTCCTAGGTGAAATAGTTTTGTGGGTATTTTTTTCCCATATGGAGACAATGTGTGTCTTGTGTACGTGTTTCATACACAAAAATACACATTGATAAGAAGTCTCTAAACAGATGACATAGCAAAACCCTGATCACTTTAGAAAAAGTAGACAGACATATATATCACTATGTTGAAAAAGTTGGAACATGAGTGGTATAATTTTCATATCATAGTTAACTAATTACCAATCTGCTTTTTGACAAAAAGTATCAAAGAGTATATGTTAGACGTACATGTGGAACATAGTCTGCTGGATCAATAACCTCTTAGGTGTATAACCCCTCCACAGCAACTGATTTTTTCATACCTTTACTTATTTAGCAGTAGGAAAAGGACAAGAGACAGCCAGGCACAATGGCATCCAAAGGGCAGCATCTTCAGATGCGTGGACAGAGCCAAGGGCAGAGTGCTGGAAAATGTAAGACAGATGAGTACAGCAGTGACGGCATTGAAAACAGGATGGTCGTACACTTGACAGGAGGTGGCAATATCATCTCTATCACACATGATGCTTTCACTCTACCATTAATCTCTTAAAAAATTAATTACAAAACATTCTTTACACTAGTCAGTTTCTGTTTTGATAGAAGGGAACAGGGTGTGCCACAGTTTTCCTTCTGTCATGCTGAGCCTACCATCCTTTTGTATTTTCTCTGTGAAGGATTTTTGTGACAATATTCAGTTGCCTTACACCTTGCTGATCATCGCTCTGCCCTTATCCTTCAGAGGAGTGGCAAAAGTTTTTCAGATTCCCGTCACATATCGCCCACGGACCATCTGCTCTTACCACTGTAACGAGAAATCACTTGGTGAAAGGTGATTAAGTGGTTACAATCCAGGACAAGGTTAGAAGCTCATTATGCTACTTCCCCTCCAATATTAAGCAATAGTGATAAGCCAAGAGTATTAGCTGATATGAATCAGTGCATTTCTGCTATTTCAATAGTGTTGCCTTGGTTTACATGACATTTAGCTTAAAAGCATTTACCATCAGGTTAATTTAGATCCCAGCCTTTGGTTAAAGTGGGTTTCTGTGTGCCACCATTTTAAAACAGAAACTTGGGATAATCAAGGAATATTCTTTTCCAGTCCTTATTATTGTTTTAGTCATCATAGATGGAATGCTTTAAAGATAAATAAGCTGTGGGGTCTTGGTAGCACTCATGATGCGAGAATTTGGTTTCTGTTTCCCCTCAGAGCACTGACGTTTCCTGTAAAGCTACTCTCACTCTGGATTTATGTACCATTTGCAGAGGAAGCTCTATCCACTTAAAGCTTCCAGTTTAGCCTTTGCTGAGTCAGTTTTATATATCAGACTGTTTAAAAATAAAAAAAAAAAAAAAAGGAAAGCAAAATGAAGGAAAAGTGAGCTTCAAATACAACAAATCTAGAGGAAGTTCACAGCTCCTTAACAGTTTTTGTTCTTAAAGCAAGCATTTCTCTTTCCATGTCAGGTCTCTGCTCTGATCTGCTAAACCAGAAGCACTCTGTGCAGCCATCCTTTAGGGTTGTGGATTTCAAGACAATCTCCCAAATAAGATTCACAGAACAGAACAGACTGGGTTAGCTGTTGCAGCACCTTTGTAAGCTAGAAAAAGCCACACGGAGCAGCAAAACTGGTGAGAAAAAAAAAAAAAAGTCCGGCAGTGTGATTCAGGACATACCACTTGAGGGGAATGATACTGTTGCTGTACTTAGGTTTGGAAAAAAATGTCCTGAAAGGTTCTCTTGCTAGCACATACTCTATTTTAGTTCTGGGACTCATCCTCTAATGTCATACATATTCTGAGCAGTAAAGGAACCACCTGATGTCCAGCTTCATTTCAGGGAAAGGGAGGGCATAGGTATGATGGGCACTAGAAGACAAGTTTGGACGTACTCAGATTACTGGGGAATAGTTCAAAGGAGAGACACCTTGAAAGGTCAGTGTCAGGAATGCACCATGCTAATGATGCTAACGATATAAACAACATGTGGGATAGTTAGGTCTTGATTTGGTGAAGAACTTATGTACAAGTCGTACTTGAAGCACCTGAGCAGCTGTATACATTTCAGCCAGGTGACCCACATGCCTACAGCCAACTTTATACCTCATCAGACAGGAGCTCCAAGCATTGCACAGTTACAGAACTGACTCTTCTTGGCGTTCATCCACACTCTTTGAATGCAAAGATTAGTGCATCTTCCGCTTATAAAACTGCCTTCTGCTGGTGGTCATTCTCCAAGCTACTCTGATTCATGGCAAAAGAAAAGCTTCCCCAAAGGATTCAATAGCTCCTTTTCCCCAAAACACACGCATCATCTGTATATATTTGTCTGTATCCCATCTATCCCCAAAAATTAACGAATTGCATCTGTGCCTCTATTCTCTCATATCCAAAAGGAAAATATTGCCTGAGGAAACAGTATTAAGTTTTCTTTTCTTTTTTCTTTTCTTTTTTTTTTTTTTTTTGCATGATAAGACATAATTTACTATTTGGCTTATTACCATTGATTGACGAAGTTCCAGAAAAACGCAAATCTTGCTGTTTTGAGATCTTACACTGACTGTAATTTATCACATCACTGGCCCTTTTAGCCCCAGAGACATTGTCCTAGCTTAGTAATCCCTCAGAGAATTCCTTCCAACAAATATAGAAGACTGTCATCATGATGAGAAAAAGCCTTTCCCCTAACACTGTTTATCATCCAAGAATAAATAGCAATGAAAAGAATGGGTTTTCAAGACTTTAGAGGTAATAACTAATTTGTCAGGAAGATATTGCTACAAGCATTGTACGTAAGCCACTTACCCTTTCCAGTGTCTCACAGTGATCTAAATGTCAATTAAAAAAAAAAAAAAAAAGGAGATGAAGAGATGAAGTTATAATGCTGCATCAACAGGCAGCTGTCCTAGTGGGCACTGGGAACACAGAATGACTCGCATTGCTGAGCAGTGCAGTCATTGCCAAAGAATGATGAGCTCACATTTCATCCCGATTCACATACCCGGTGTGGTCAGACTGAGGTTCACCCCTCCTCGCCCAACTGACGCCCCCTCCCTCCCTGCCCCGACACCAGATCTGGCTCGTTAACATGTCTGGAATGAGCGCGAGCCTACCTCTCAGCTGGCAAGCGCAAGGGGCATACTTGGATTCCCAGGTTGGAAGATTATCTCATTCAAGCACAGTTCTCCCAAAGATATATAAGCAAAGTGAGTGTGGTGGTCCCTGCAGAGCTGGTCTGAGCCCTTGGGAGTTTCAGCCATACAGGCTGTACAGGAGTACAACCTTGGAACACCAGCAAATATGACGATGATGATGAAAGTAGAAGAGCTGGTAGGTACAACCTTCTCTCATTTATTCACAATTACTTTTCTTTCTAGGCCGTCATTACAACAGGCAGAGAAAGATGACCTCTCTGGATCAGTGATTTAGCAGGTTACCAGCACTGCTGTGCTCTAGGTGCAAGCCCTTATATACTTTTTGTTATCCTATTATATTTTCATTTTAACTTTTATTTGGGAAGGGGGCTCACCACAGATAAAGCTACGTAGCTGTTTGGACTTTGCATCAGAGCACAGTTCACCAGGAAGCAGAGACTGACCAGATTTAGCTATTTATTTGCCTTTGTCCTGGATTTTAATTCTTTTTTTTTAGAAGCTAGGAATTTTATGATCACTCTAAGTAATTCCAATCTAATAAGGCACTGAGAGAAGGTATTAATGCAGAAAAATTGAAGTATTTTGTAATACTAAACAAACAGTTTAGTAATAGTTTTGTTTTCTAATAATACACTAACAGTTCCTACAACCACTGCTGTTCACGATGTAGACAAGCCTTTGAAAAATAATGTCTAAACCAGACCACAGGTGATGGGACATGCCACTGCAGATCAGAATGTCTGATCTGTTCGAGAAACTGGGAAAACAGGAATGATACAGTGAAGCACCACTTTTATTTTCCCAGATGACTATGTTAAGATATAACTGCCATATAGCCTAACTAGTTAATGTTGTCTTAAATTCTTTGTACACATTTAATTGGGCATCAGGAATATTTCTGAAAGCTACTGAAAGCTGTGCTGCTGTGCAGCACCACAAAGCCCCTGCACGGGAACAACCTTTTGCCATTCTCTTGTAAATGAGACTTTGGTACTGACAGAGATGGGTAAAACCAGCTTAGAAACTATTCAACAACCTGGTTTAACTGCATGGGATGAGTTTCAATAGAGCTGGAAGGTCCCAGTGGAGAAAGCCTCTCCTCCCACACTACCTGCTCAGTTTCTGTACTCAACACCCACAGGCTGAGGGTGGTTGGTTGTGGTGGCTCTTTCCACCACAGCCTTTTAGAGCCTTCTGGTGAGTCTGACACAGGCTGGCAAATGAACAAACAAGAAAACCCTGGACAAAAAGGATGCTCTTCCCACCCCTCTGGCTTTTGTCGATACAGCAGCACCTCAGCTGCAGCCAGGCAGGGAGTTAGACCGAGAGCTGGCCTCATGGATCTGGATCCAAGCCCTGAAGATGCCAAGGGTGAGTTGCTGTGTGCATGTGGGAAATCTGCCCTCAGGCGAGACTGGTGTACCCATTTGCACATGCAGCTAACCCAGGCACAGGTGGAATGATGTCTGCACTAGGTCTGTCACACATCCTGAGAGCAGGACAGGAACGAGGTCCACCCTAGGGAATCCATGTTCCCAGGTGATGACCACTGCAGTCATGACACTGGTGATTATATTATATCATGTTTGCATTTACAGGTAACTGGGAAGAAAGTGGACGATAAAGAGACTGGCAGCTTCCTCCCTGAGGACTTCAAAAATGGGGAGTATGAAGCTGCTGTGAGATTAGAGAAGCAGGATGACCTAAAGACAGTCTCTGAGCACTCACTGACCCGAGGTGATCTGGCTTACAAGAAGGAGAAAAACCTAGAAGCAGAGGTAGGCTCTTGGGTTTTCTGCTTGGATTTTTATCATCCTGTGTGCACTTCCTGCTGCTGTCCTTGAAGTTTTGCCTCTCTCTAAATTAGAAATACATGCATGTGAGCTAAATAAACCCTTGGGAGATCTCCACCAAAGGAGGTTGGTCTAGAGTACACTGAACACCATGGAGATCTGCTGACATCTGTAGCTTATGGCTGCAGGCAGTAATGCTTTGAGGCAAAACCCAAAACATCCCCTATAATGTCTGACTGAAACTGCAGGGGCTCCCTCCTGCCCAGAATCACCTGGTGCCAGCTGTCAGTAAGGGGGGAGCAATCAGAGCCAGTTAGCCACCTTCAGCTTCCACACCTAATGACTGCTTCCAAAAATAACTAGCGCACAAAAGATGTAAGAGTGCACTTCTGAAGCCAGAAGTCTTATTTACCATGAAAAAGTTCTTTTTATAAAAACATGTCATTACACTTACTAGCACATTTGGGAAGAACAATTACAAATAAAAGTGAAACTGGTCTACAGAAACGTACCATTTTCTATTCCTGGAGCATGACAATTCTCCTATACCTCTAAGAACTGATGCTTTTTTCCCCCAAAACACATCTTGAATTCTTTGGTGAATAAGAAACCAACTGGCCTAAAAATTTAAAGTGGTTTGGAAATTAAAGTTTAACTCGAGGGGGAATAAGACTTTTTTCTGAAAAATGAAGAGTAGGAAAGTGAGCATCAGAAATATTAGAATAAACACTACTACTTAACCTTCAACAGAGACATTATTTCTTGCTATAGAGGCTTTTTGAGTTCCTCCAAAACTGTGTCCTAAGAACTTTCTGGGTCTCCAGTTGATCCACAGTCCACTCAGCCGGCATAATTATCTTCCATTACATCAATGATCTACAGATCAAACCCTAGATGCAGACAACAATAAAAAGAAAAGGTGGAAATAACCTGAATAAGAATTCAGTTGACAAAACTGTATGCTGTATGACAGGGTATCACCAAGGTATTTATCCTTAATGACACCATGAATCTGTCATCTGTATTGACCGAGTTACCCCTTGTTTCTGAAGTCAAGGACACCTCATGGGATCTCAGTTCAGGCAACACATTTTCCCTCGATATTGACAGTGCCCCATACTGACTTCATGCCTGGATGCTTTTTACAAGCAGCCTTGAAGAAATCTCAAACATTTATTGAACTGCCCATCAAGGACACTGAGGACATTCTTTGTAGCTTACCAAAATAAAACACTTGCTGTCTGAAATGCTAAGATCGGTCTAAACCTTGTTCTTTACTTAAGGGTATGTTTTTAACCAAAGAGAATTAAGTTCCAATAAATTAATGGCTGCATCATAAAAGCAGTTGAAGAAAAAATGTTTGGCGGAAGTCAGCTACAACTGCAGGAGTTTCCCAGCTCTCACGAACTGCACATGAGATTTTTTAAGTTGTGCCAGAAGGGACTGCAGTGCTGCTCTGACTCCCAGCCTAAATTCAAGCTATCTAGACCACAGCACATGGCTGAGGAAGAACTTAGGAAAAGGTCCAATGGAATACGAAAAAGTATAGATAACAAAGAATTTCTTACCCTTAATAACTTATTCTAATGGTCAAATAGCCCTATCTGTGAATAAGAATATTTTAAAAAGACAGTTTATTTCAAAGTTCATACAGTCTTAAGGGAATTCAGCTGAATAGTAACATGCCGTCCTGCCACTCTGAAAAGGAAGAGGTGGTCACACAGCTCAGCTTGCCGGCTTCTCTGATTTGTTTCAGCTGAAGAAGAAGAAATTAGAGGCAAGGACAAAACTTGAAAACTTGGAGGATCTTGAAAAAATTATTCAGCTGAAGAAGAAGAAAAAATGCAAGAAAGTGAAAGTGCCTGTTTTAAAGGAACCTGAACCAGAAGTTATTGTAAGTTACTTCAAAGTACCTTTTTCGGGAGAAAGCAGTGATGGGTGTTTGTGCCACACACATTTATGCCCTCTATATTCTTTCCATCAGACAGGACCCGTGGATATACCCACGTTCTTTAAAGCTGCGCTGGAGAATAAGTTGCCAGTAATTGAAAAATACCTGTCAGAAAAAGGGGATCCAAATGTCTGCGATGAGGTACAATCTTCCTTCCTAATGCAAAGCTTGCTACATAAGAGGGGTTATTATAGAACTGAAATAACTTCTACCACAAAGTTTTGTAGCTTCCATCCTTATGAGGAGAAAAAAAGGGAAGGGGGGAGTAAATAAATGCTGGAAGTTTTGTACATCAAGTTTTCTAGTGATAAACAGGCCACTGAAACTCTTCAAAGTCATATTACCTCAAAAGAGTCTTTATATTTAAAAGAAAAGCGGTTGGTGCCCAGGAAACCCTGATTATCAGTAGAAGGTGATCTTCCAAAGCTACAGATGAGGAGATAAGAAATTTGTCTGCAGAAAGACAGAAATAAGTGATGCTGCCTGCCCTCACACTCCATAATGCATGAGCTGCATTTGCAAAATGCAGCATAGCATGTTGGATGGGGAACTCAACAGGCATCATATTAAATTTGAATGCCATACTGCAGATACTTCTCACATCCTTTAAAATGCTGGGTAGGCAGCTCTCAGCTATCAGGTTGCTATTAACATTTAGCAGATTTCAGGTTTCAAAAGCATAAGCTCTTAAAAACAAATCAGCACAGAGTATGTATTTGCCATGGTCCTAGAGGGAAGGGGAGAAAAGATTTTAAAGATACCCTTGTGCAATATGTAATGTCTGACTTTGCACTGTTTCAATTGCCAGTACAAGCGCACTGCATTGCACAGGGCATGCTCTGAAGGACATCTAGAGGTGGTGAAAAAGTTGGTGGAAGCTGGAGCCCGGCTTGAACAGAAAGACATGGTATGCACATCTACTTACACCTCTTTCCAAAAACTGCTTGTTTTTTTATAAGTGCCAGGAGAAGCACTTACAGAAGTGCTTCTTACAGAGAAGGAGCATTAAAAGGCCTTACGGTGTCTTGTGAGTTTATCCTTCAAATAACACTTCTGAGAAGAGGTTTCACTTTTGAGGAGGGGGTGTCTGCCTTGCTTTGCCAAAATGGTTTCTGGAAAACACAGGAAGCAGAGGAACACGCTGGCCAGTCGAGTGCCACAAACAGTAAAGCCTAACTTAGGGTAAGAGAGCTGAGGTCAGGCTACCACTTCAGCCTGCTAGCAGGTGCTGGAGATACCACTGTCCCACGCCTGTATCCAGGGCTCACTGCAATGTGCACATTCTCCACCAGGATTTCAAGGCTGGCTTGGGAGAGCCCCCTGCTCCTCTGGAATGCCAGCCACAAGGGCTGCTGAGTATCAACAGCTTCTGCAGCTGTTTTTTTGCTTTTCCACTCCTAGCTCTTTGTCCCTGTGCTGAACAGTTGGCACTGGCCAGCCTTGCTTCTCCAGCAGTGTTCAGGGAGGGTGTGAGAAGCAGGAGGAACAGGCAGAATGGGACCACCAAGGGACATTCCAATCTTCCAGCAGAGCTCAGGGCAGAGAAACTGAATCTTGTAGAGTAAAGGGTTCTAATTCACTTTGCGGATCTGCATAAGTTGTCGGGGGGGTTGTCTGTTTTTTAAAGAGAATCATTCTTTCCCTTGAGCTTAATTTTCCATGCATTTTAGAACACAAAAGGCACTGAATAAATAATATTAACTAGCACATACCAGCCACATACCTGGCAAAAGACAACTTTTACGTTCACAGAATAGACAAAACACATCCTCTCTCACAGCAGCGTTGCCAAGATCTCTGTCTTTAGGAGCAACGTGCAGCAAGCATGAAGAGTGAGAAAATCACAGCACTGCAGAAATTAGGGCAAAATAAGAAAAGCTGTTACTAGAAACATTTCAGTAATCACAGTGAAGTGCTTTAGGGTAAATTGCACAAAAATTATTTTTGATTTAGAAATTTGATCAAAATAGTTTAATTTTTTTGATATAATGATATATTAAATTCCTTTTGTTTTCCTACTGCAGCTTCAATCTACAGCTCTGCACTGGGCATGCCGGGGAGGTAGTTTAGATGTTCTGAAATTCTTACTGGACAAAGGGATAAACATAAATGCAAGAGACAAGGTATGTGCTTCTGGGACTCCGCAGCTTTTTTAATTGGAGATGAAAAGCTGATCCTTACTCCTAGTAGATAATTTTTCGCAGCTGTTTTTGAAGCAGCTTTTACCTGTTCCATGCCATTGACAGCTTCCTCTCCTCCCCTCTCAGCTGCTCAGCACCCCTTTGCACGTGGCAGTGAGAACAGGGCGATATGACTGTGGGGAGCACCTCATTGCCTGTGAAGCCGATCTCAACGCCAGAGACAGAGTAAGTACCAACGACCTCTTACCTGTCAGCTACCAGGTGGCATCAAGCTGCTGCCTGCCTTCATGGTTCCACTTGCCTGTAAAAACCCCTGACTGTGCAGTTGGGGCTGGACTGTAGTGCTGGGCTGGCAGGACTGACACCGTGGTCCATGTCTCATGTCTCTAGGAAGGAGACACTCCCATGCACGACGCCGTGAGGCTGAACCGCTACAAAATGATCCGGCTTCTGATTCTGCACGGAGCAGATTTAACTCTAAAGAACTGCGTAAGTAACAGCACAAAGATGAAGCAATTCAAAATGCTTTAAAATAAGTTTCCCACCAGAGCAGTTCTGTAGGTTTTGAGGTTGGGAGAAGCTACTGTGAACAGACTTAATTAGATCAATTCAGAGCTAATTGAAGCAGAGCTGAGGCAAGGAAAGTGTAACTTAGGGGAGGTCAGGGAAAAAGAGAAAAACCCAGTACCCCTTTTAAAACCAGAAAGCATCAGCTGCCACTTAAACAGCATCACACCTTTCTAAGATTTATTTTAATTACTCGTATCATACATTGAAAAGATATAATGGACAGACACTTGCTCTGCACAACTCCTGGACTTCAACCACCACTGAGACAACAAAGATTGTAGCTTGTCAGAGAAATCTCCTTTCTGTTAAGCCCACAGCTGATAGCCAGCCCCAGCACTTCATCTGGATGACTGGCTGTTAACCTTACCACTGAGCAAAAAATCCCTGCAGCTCAAGGAGCTTCAGTAAGTCCCACATCTGACTCAGCTCACAGCCACTGCAGCAGCAGCAGTGTTGCTGGAGCTCTGTGGCTACTTGTTAAAATATAGCATATCATAGACCCTTTCTCCCAAATCCATACCTAGCATCAGTAGCATGGGGTTTAGCATTGCCAATGTTTTTAAATGACAGTAAGTCAAAACTTCAGGGGATAAGGAAGAAAACAGTCATTGGAGCACTCTGCACTCCCTACTCTCTGCCCATCTCCCTGAACAGGGCTGCTCTTGGCATTATCCTTCATCAGGGTATGACAACGACAGAAGATAAAAGCCCCAAAGGCCAGAGACTTGCTGTCTCAAACTTTGTCTGCACACAAAAATTGGTCTTATTTAATTCCTGTTAATTCCTAATACCCAAATTAAACCAGTACAAACTCTCATCTGAATTCTGCATTAAGAGAAATGCATCTTATTGAGGTTTCACCTAAATATATTTCTTATCAGTTGAAACTAGAAAATAAACACCTGCATGTTCTGCTAGTCACAGTATTTGCCAATATGGTTAGACCCACTGAAATCCAGTGAGACTTCATCAGGAGTCTGACCAGGACTCTGTAGAGCAAACTACTCTGACCTTACGGAGTGAGACTAAGTCTTGAGCCTGTGTGTGCAGAGGGGTCTCATGGGATGCACTGAACAAGTATTTAAGAAAGAACAAGGACTCAGCCCTCACTGGATGAAATTAAATCATGCTTCCTCTGCTTTTTTAACCAGCAAGGGAAAACCCCCATGGATCTTGTTCTTCAGTGGCAGAATGGCACCAAAGAGATATTCAACAGCCTGAAAGACAATTCCAAAAAGAGTGTCCATCCAGGCAAATTCTGAAGAGAGAAACCAGACCACTCTCTTTTTGCTGCTTTGAAATGCTTCACACAAACCTGGATGAAAATGGCCTTGAACATAGTATTTCTATTGAAAATATTTATGGCACTGGATTATTTGAGGCACCTTCACTGAAAACTGCAAAAAAACCCCTAAACAAACCTGCAAAGAAATTATTTTAAAAGACAGGTTAAATGTTAAAATTCCACTGGCTCTGAAATGGTTTTATTTATTTCTATTTATTATTTATTTATTTAAAAGCAATTTTTAATTATTCTTAATATTATTTAAGTTTTTTTTTAATAGAGCTTTACATCCTAATGCAATCTTTGTCAGCAACATAAATCCTTTTGTCTTAAATGGCAGTATTTCCAACCATATTAGCAACTTTCCTCAAGCCTTCCAATAGCTCTAAATAGCGAATACTTGTAATTGTTGCCTTGTCTCTGCTGAATTCTCACTATTAAAATAATCTGTGAAATGAGCGGTGATATGTGGAAGGGCAACGGAAGAAGGTTTACTGAGGTGCCAAGTGGATTTAAAGAAGTAGTTGAGTAATGGTGTTTACACAGGGTTTGGCAAATGTGGTTGATAAAGAGCTCGACGACAGAGCTCCAAACACCATGTAACCATTTGGACTGGAGGATTCAGATGTAATGTTGTGAAGGTGAGAGGAGACAGTATCAGAAATGTGAATTTTTTTAAGCCAGACATCTAAAAAGTATGATGACCGAAGAATGCAAAATCAGATTATGTATATTTGTAAATTTGTACTGCTTTTTCTGTACATTTTGAACTGATACATTTTAGATTAAATAAACAGAGTGGTTCTTTTTATTTGCTGGAGTGGATGATGGAGTGGTGAATGTGTGAGGGGTTATTTTTTCTCTCTTTAAAGGAAGTTCACATCTTGGCCTCTGTAAAATTTTTAAAAACTCAGAAGAAAAGTCTCAGCTGCAAGAGCAGCCAGCCCTCATGCCACCTCCCTGCCACTATTAGATAAATCCCATCTCTTACTTATTTTAATGAAGGCAGATATGAAAGCAGAAAGACAGTACTTGAGTAAATAGTAAAACAAAGTTACATTTTTATTACTGGGTTTGGTTAAAAAAAAAAAAACTCATTTCTCAACAAGTCAGTACTTACTGTGTGGAGCACAAGACAGCTCCAGTTACCCAAGCCAAGGGAGATGCCAAGTCCTGTTAGGAAAAGCAGACACTTCTCTCTCCACTTTAGTAGAAGCAGGACAACCTTTGCAATGCTGCCATCCAGGGCACCGTGTCCCATTGCACAGACTCATAGAACAATTTGGGCTGGAAGGGATCTTTAAATGTCATCTAGTCCAAACCCCTGCAAAGAGCAGGGACATCTATTCAACCAAACTGCTCAGAGCCCTGCCCAGCCTGACTTTTAATGTTTCCAGGGATGGGATATCTACCACCTCTCTGGCCAACTTGTGCCAGTGTTTCACCACCACCCTCATTGTAAAAAACTTCTTGCTTATATCCAATCTAAATCAACCCTCTTTTAGTTTAAACCCATTACCTCTTATCCTACCACAATAGGCCTTGATAAAAATTCTGGCAAGATCTTACTTATAAGCCCCCTTTCAGTACTGAAAGGCCCCAATAAGATGTTACTGGAGCCTTCTCTACTTCAGGCTGAACCCAGCTCTCCCAGCACCTCCTCACAGGAGAAATGCTCCAGCCCTCTGATCATCTTTGTAGCTCGCTCTGGCCCACTCCAAAGGTCCATGTTCTTCCTGTGCTGAGGACCCTTGAGCAGCATGGACAACTGCAGATGGGAGAGAGCAGAGCAGAGAGGCATTACATGCTGTATTCATGCACCGAACACATTTTGCTTCTTCTCTGGTCACAGCATCACTTTGGAGGTAAGTCCATAAATGACAAACTACTGTATGCATATATATATACTACTCTCCAATACCTATAATAAAATGGTCACAAAGTCAACAAATAAAGTGGTCAAGTCACTAAGTCAACAAATAAAATAATAACATAGAGGAAAAATATCTCATTATTTTTTTGAATGAAGCAAAAGCTGCTGTGACTTACACCAGCATTATACAGAGCTGTTAAGTCTACTGAGAACTTCCTCTATTCTGCTCAGTCCAGTTACCAAGAGCTCAGAGATGACCCAATATTTTATGTGTTATGACTTCCATTTGTTGTCAGGTGCTAATAGAGAACTGGAATATTTGTAGTAAAGCTTACTCAAGTATCTTGAGTACAGTAGTTAATATAATTTTTATATTAGTTTATTAAAAGAAAAACTTCAATCAACATTTGGAAGAGCTCTGAAAATGCTCTGCTGATTATATATCTGTTATGACTGGTTTTTTTGGCAGCCAGATTAGGTTTACTGAGGCACTGGAGGAAGGAAAGGCAAGAGGCAGCAAAATGAACACGTGCATAGACAACAATTCCAGAACAGGACATAAAGAAGGAAATGATGCAGTAAAAATGATGTGACGTGGAGACTGTTCAGGCCTAGGTGAGACAGTTGTTACACTGCAACTGAAACACACCATGCTGAGCACACATTCAGTGTAACCTTGGGCTCTTCCCTCCCATCTCTGATAACCATCTAATGTTGCTGCTTGGTTTTAAGTGCTGCAGGACACTGATGGCCTTTGGGATGTATATCTGACAGGTTAGGTCAGTCACTCCTACTGTAACACAAATCCAAGATACCTTCCACAAATCCAAGATACCTTCTAGCAATTGACAAATCCTGGAATCTTCATTACAGCCACTGATCACAAAATGGACTGGGAAGCAGATTTTTTTTTTTACTGCACTATTATTTCTTCACAGGCCATTGAAGGTAAACTTCATCTACTGGCTTGCAATTGTACAGAGATGTGTTTAAAACTTAGGAAAACTGTAAGAGCTAGACTATGAAGGCATGGGCATGTGTTCTTAGAAACACTTTTAATAAAAAAGGAATGCACACGTACAAGTGAAAATTTCCACATTAGAAACATTCCATTGACTTTGCACTAATTCCAGGAGACCTAAGGCCAGGTGAAGTGTCAGTCTCCTGGCCAGAAGCCCAGCATGACCTTTCAGATGTGATGACCTACCAATCAGCAGTCTCATTCACACAGGTTTCTTCACTTGAACACCAGAGAAATAATTCTTCTCCAGGCTAAACAAAGCAGTAAGGGAGAAACTGGGTTGGAGGGTGGAAGAAGACTCAACACTGGGTAAAGAAGAGGCTCCTGTTCACAGTTGTTTCTCTCCTCAAGCTTGAGTCTTAGCTTTTTTGCAGGCTGGCACCGTTGTTTCTTCCTCCTCAACCTTGCGAGGCTTCTTCACCGTGTACACCACCCCACAGGCAGTCTTCCGAGTTTCTGGAATATACAAGCAGAAGCTGCAGTACCTCAAATAAAATGACACTGATGCATTAAGGGCATACTCAGTTCAGGTGTCCATACCCCAAAGCACAGTTCAATATGTTGAACAGCCAGCCAGTCAGCACGCACAGCACTGAAGCAACTGCAGGGGCAGGAGCTGGGGATTCATTACATTATGGAGTAGGGAAACTATGGGGGGGAATACAATGGTTGATGTTAAATTACAGGAAACAAAGGAAAACTGAGGTCTGCAGGGGCTGAGGGGCTGCAGAGACACAAACCCATAGGAAAACAGGCTTCATCAGTTCAGTAGTCACAGAAGGACACACTCTTTAAGCATTGTCAAAAGCATTTCTGAGCCAAAATTACTGTTCTTAAAAAAAATAAAAATAAAAAAATGCATTCACATATCCCAGGACTCCTAAACAGACTATGCTGGCACAGCTATATTAGCAGAGAATCCCCTACATACCAAATAAGTGGTTTTATGGTATTCAATAATTTTATTTATTGAATCCTCAACATTACCATAAACTACTGATAATGGCCAGTCTCTTCGCGAACGAAGAACCGGGGAAGGTCTTTCCACCTTCCAGCCTGCGCATTGGATTTTTTAGGTGAGACACAGTGTGCGCGGAACTGAGCCCACCCTTTAATCCTGAGGTTCATCTGCCGGGGCCAAGCACGCTTGGACGGTGGCAGCGAGGTCCTCAGGACGTAGATGAATTGCCTTATGGGCTAACGAGCTCCATCTGCCCGGGGAGGGGCCCCGACCGGGAATCGAACCCGGGTCTCTGCAGTGACAGTGAAGTGTATTTTCCCCTGGACCACCGGGGGCTCCCACCATAAACTACTACTAGTGTATGATATTACCAAAATCCTTATATTTGCCAAACAACCTGGTGAACCCAATCCAACTTCGTAATGACTGGTGGGAGGCTTCTCTGCAAAATTTGAAAGGAGAATAAATTCCCTACAAATAATCTGTTAGCAAAGAGGCTCTGAAAGGACCTTGCCAAAATATATTGACTTATTCTGGGCTAGAATTCTTTACGGGACAGGGAAACAACATCTGCTATTAAATTTCACAGACAAGATAGATGGCAGTCTTGAGAAATTCCACATAAACTTGACAAAAATTCTCTCAACACAATCTATGTCTCTATGTAGATAACCAGCAGGCTGGAGGAGGACCCTGCTCATAGGAACGCCCTCACCGAGAGATCAAAGCTACCTGCTGCGAATTATAGCAGGTTCAAGACCTACCTCTACTGAAACAAGAGATGAAAATCTTACTGTGCATTTGCACCTTAGAGCAACTCAAGTTGTTGGGAAGGTGACTAGAAATCATACCTACCCAACAAACCTTGACAGAGGCTGAAACTAAGAGCTAGATATGACTACTCAGAAAGTTAAACTGCCATCACAATAAAAAAAAAAATCAAGAAACTAAGAACCTGGTCTGAAAGAGGGGATAGTTTCAGTACAAAGCACAGCAGGCAGGTCCCTGTTTTGGCTAAACCGTTTAAGACTCATCAATGTGGTTACGCAAATGCTCCAGCACATACAGCACCACCAGTTCCCCCACTGATTTGCTAACACGGTTACATGGGAAAATAAAAAACCCTTGCCACACAAGCTCCTCTTCATTCATTGGACAAGGGAGCTAAAACTCTAATCTGACTTGCTTTGTAATGTCTCAGACCTTTTGGAAAATACGCATTAAGAGGAATTTATTTTAGCAAACGCACATGTTGCTTAGAGGAGCTTACAAGTGCTCACCTCCATGAAGCATGGTGGCTCTGCAGTTGGTGGACACAGCTGCCTTCGCTTCGCTTTCCGACAGGCCAAACAGCAAACCTCTGTCACCACTGCTCAGGATCAAAAGGCACAGAAAGGAGCAAACAGAATAGGGAAGTCTCTCTGCACTTAGGTTTGCTTACTCTACAAATAACTGGGAATTAGCAAAGCTGTAACTCAAAGTGACATTTTGCATAAGGTTACCCAGAGGCAGGGAACTGAGGCACCCAATTCTCCTGGCTGCAGTTCTCCAGCAGCCCTCCTGGAAAGCTCTTGGCAACATTGCTTTTTACCAGACAAGAAACTGTACTTTGAAAAGAAAAGTCTATCAATGCAGGAACATTTTAGATAGACGTAATAAAGCAAAAAAATCACCCCATGGAAAATTTCATTTTTGGGGAAAGGGCACTGTCTGATACAAAACCATCATGCTGAAAAATTTCCAGCCAGCTTCGGCGGGGATGACACCAGATTAGGTGTGTTAATTTGGTTTGAGCCTGACTGCTCATTTTAAGAGGGAAGAAAATGTTGCTCATAAAAATCCTTCCAGGCCGCATAACCTCCCACACAGTTCTCATGACTCAGAGAAAGCTCCTTCCCTTCGAGGGACAGTCCAGAGATGTGCTTGTGGGGTGGGGAGAGTAAAAAAAATGCATCTAAATTCCTAAAAGAAGGGAGGGAAGGACACTCTCCTTGGTTTCTAGAACACAACCACTTATTTAACATTACATACATAACTAAGGACTGGGAAATTCAGAAGCAATCAGCACTCAGGTAGAAACTTCTTCTAATTTTACATAAATACAATTTTATAGCTTTTGCTACCAAATATGTGGCACTTTGTAAATCCTAAGTAATAATTTCTTGTTTGGTTCACAGTGTCCATAGACTTATATGTTTTTAATTAATTTCTCCATTTACACCCACACAACATCAACGCATATCACAGCAAAACATACCTGTATCTGAACACGGACATTACTAACTGCAGTGACTACTCACACCACCCCATGACCAAGATCTGTTGCTCCTTACACACACACACAGAGCCCTGATTCATTGAAGTGGTCACCAACAAGTATCACTGTTTAAAGTTCAAGAACTGTAAAGGATGAAAGAATTTCAAAGCCACTTTGAACTTTCAAGTGTTACTTCTAACTGCTGTCTTTGACTGGGGAAAAGGATACAGATTAGCCACGTCATAAGGACCTCGTAGTTCTAGAGGCTAAAAAAAACCAAAGAAGTTTGAATAGGTGCATGCCCTCGCTTGCAGGTTGACAGTGTGAGCAAGCAGGACAAGGCTATCAGGAAGGCAAGATTAAATAGCCCATTATATCAAGTTGCTAATGATACACTAGGAAATCAAACAAATACCACTGTTTTGGCAAACAGAGTCCCCAGCTGGGAGAAAACTGTCATGGAAAATATTGCAGCAGCAAAAAAAAACCACCAAGAAACTCCAACAAAACAAAAACAACAAAAATCCCCAAACCCATAATACAATTCTTTTGTAAAACAGATTGATTAAAAAACTCCTGAAGATGGCAATCATATTTAAACTTACAATTTTTATATATTTAGTTTTTAATTAAAGCTGTCTTTTAAGCCACAGATAAATCTTTAAATTGTTCTGACTTCAAAAGAAAAAAAAATCTGGGACTTACCCTTTCAGCTGCACTAGATATAACTATGTTCTGGAAAACAAAAGAAGACAAACATTCATCTGTCAGACAGCATCAAGAAATGAAAAAAAAAAATCAGCAAACAGTACAGACTTTATGGGCATTAACTAAGTTCAGGCTCAGAGCTCAATTAAACATCAGAGTATCTGAGGCACTCAGATGAAGTGAACTTTAGCAGGGTCGGGATCTTAATTTCAGGACATGATTAAACTCAGTTATTGCCCTGTCCCCTACACAGAGAGGGGCACTGGCACAAGCCCTCCCTCGCAGTTATAAACCTCTCACAGACAGACAGGAGTTGAATAAGTACAGCACCTTTAAGAGGGACAGGCTAAGCAGTATCGCTCATAGTGGACTTCAAAGGGACCCTAAGGGTAAAGAAAAAAATGCAGAGCTGCAGACATTGTGCTAAGAAGTGCCCCCTTTATTTACACCAGCTGAAAGAGGTCCCCTACAAACAACAACTTCCCCTGAGCTGTAATGGAAATGGATTTAGGAGTCCAGGATCCCCCAAAAGCTGCTTACAGATAGTGCCTTTAGACAATTTGGTGCTCCTGAATTTTCAGCCTACTCTGTTGCAGTACAGCTTGATGCTAAGCTCAGCATTCATGTTGGCCTTAATCAGACTCACAGTGGTTCAGGAAACCTATCTACACTTAGGCAGTGGCTGCCAATTCGTGCCATACACTCATTTCCCTCAACACTGGCACCCCTGTGAAAATTGCCAGGCTGAAAGAAATCCTTCTCCCTTCACTCCTACGAGGTTTCTGCAAAATAGGTATGTGAGTACACAGGGCTTGGCAGATACCATAGCTCAGCAGCCAGAGCTTTTCTAAAGTTAAACCTCCAAGGATGCTCACCCAGGGGAAGACTGTTTTACACAGGTGGAAATGCTGCAGCAGCAAAACTGCCTTGCACCTTTTATTATACTGAATAAAAAGCTTTGGGAATTCTTGCTTGAGTGGGTGGGAATGAGAATTGTACTGAGGCAGCAAAAGGCTTTCCCTCTCTGGCATCAGTACCACCAACACATCATGCCAACTCCACTTTCAAGGTGGGGCTTTAGATCCCTTCCCCACACTGCTCTGCTTGTCCTGCCACCTCCCCAGCATAAAGAGAAGGACAGACACTGGAAGAAAATGCTCTGTGTGCAACTGGAACTCAACATGTGAAAGCTACATGACAATGACTGTATGTTCACACTGTGACCAAGGTTTCCTTGTGTGCTGACGAGAGGATGGGACAGACAATTCTGCCTTACCGTAAGGAAAGCCAGAAGCAGAAGTAATACATTCATCATAGTGACTTAACAGCACATGTCCTGATGGCGCCTAGGACATTTCTTTCTGCATAGTTCACCTTTAAATTGACTGCACTATGGATCCCAAGGGTGCTTTTGAGCTTCAGTGGTGCTGCCTGCAAGGGTTTGCTGGGAAAATTCAAATTTCCTGCTCCAAGCTCTAGCAACTAATGCCTGTGTCCCAGGCTCAGAGAAGCTCCCAGAGCAGCTGTGCAAGATCTTGAACCAGTACAGGATTGTGGTTCACCACTGTGCACTGGAGATACACTCTGCCTGGTTCAAAGGCAACTGGCTTGCATTAGAGGATGGGTAAGACAGGAGAAGAAGACAAGAGCAGACAAGAAAAGCACTGCTAGAAAGCAAAAAGAGAAGCAGGCAAAGGCAAATCTAAGGGGAAGGGCTAAAGGGAGAAACTCAAAGGCAAAACACTACCTCCCCAGATACAGGAGACAGCAGCTGTTCAGAACACTGCTCCAGGCAGCACTCCGACTCAGTTACCAAAACACAGGAGGTGAGGGACTGTGGCTATGCACACCTTCTGTCTAGCAAGGCAGGGAAGTCCTTTCTTCATTCCCTGAACACTTTAATATGTTTTAAGGACTCTGCACAATGCCAGATCTGAGGACACCAGTACATTTCTGTAAGTTTCTCTGCCCTGCTACAACAGAGAAAGAACAAAATGATCCAAAAGTTTCTACAAGTTCAGCAACTAAACGTTACAGAAGGCAAGAGTTGCGTGCCAGGTGCCAATGCAAGCGGCCTATAGACCAACCATCCCACGTCTCATTAAAAAAAAAATTTTGAAAAGCACCTTTATATGACTGATGGAGGCAAACTGTCAGTAAGGACTAATAACCATCTCTACTGGCTACAGATTGACAGATGCAGAATGAAAAGACACCATGCAAGCCTCAGCATCTGAACATCTCGCCCTATCTGTGACATCAACTCAGCTGGTGCTCTCCAAAACAACCACCATGTGAGAAGCACATCTTGAAATGCACAGAGGAAAGAGAAGCACTGGGAAAAAAGGAATGCCAAAGGAAAGCGGTCTGCTGTGTATATAATTTGTGTCCAAGTCAGTATTTTGTGCAATTAACTCCCAGAGCTGGGCTTCTCAGGAAAGGTTGTGCAAATACTTACTTTGTTCTGTAGCACCAAGGGAATTAACCTGTTTGACCCACTGTGCAGTCCTATAAAAGTTGCCATGCCTGAGGGGAACTGAGGTAATGATGGATCTACTTTTAATTTCCCTTCCAAGCTCTATATCCCACTTCACACTAGATTTGCAGGGTAAGGCCAATTTCAGCTTCTCTGGACTAGCTGTGGCAAAGGCCATTTCCAATAAAGTTGGCGGGAGCTACATTTCTTCTAACTTGGATATGTATTATGATATGCTTCCCTATTAAAAAATCATGGCCTGAGAGGACCCAGCATGACAGACAGCTTAACCTGGTAGCCTGGGAGGAGGGAAGTTATGAAAGCAATGGATTACAGGCATCTCAGTATTACTTCTTCCTTAGGTTTCAGTAGCATGGAAGAATGCAGTCGATCTGACTGCAGCAAAGCCTTGGCTGACAGCCAGCTAGCTGTTGGCTCTGTTTTGTACATAGGGAATTTACTAACCATTTAACAAACCAAAATTTCTACTTTTTTCTTATTGTTTTCTACCCCCATATTCAATGTATCAAAAAAAGAGCTTGGGGTCAACCAGAAATATGAAATGGGGGATTTGAAAGAAATGCATGGATTTCAGTTCTAGTGCAAACCTTAGCTCTTTGGAACTTTGTTCTCTCCCCATCCCCTCCCACCTTTGTTTTTGGAATTGCACACCATAAAAACACACAGGTTGTTCTGAAAAAGGAATCTAAGAGCTTGACAACTTAAGAAAGCATGCAGTGGTGAAAGGCTGGAAGTATCTGGAGCTAGAATAATTGTGTCCTTGTGTTAGTAGGCAAAGATTCAGTCACAGCTTCAGATATCCCGGCATCAAACTCATTTAAAATGGCTCAGTCTGTACAACTCTAGAAGAATTTGAACTGAATTAATTACCTTGTTTTCACTTTGAGAGCTTACCTTTCCTTTGCAGATCTGCATCAGGCTGATCGCGTTGGAAATTGTGTATCTTCTCATCGTGGAGTCTTTGATGGCAGGTGTGTAAAGAAGTTCAAAGTAAATGCCTCGATCTATTGCCTTCCCATGAAAGAGAGTAATCAAAAATCAAAAGGAGAGAAGCCGAACAGTCTAACAAGTGCTGTCTATTACTGATGTCACTTTTTCTCAGTTTAACTGTTTTATATACGAAGAAATTAAGGTGGAATTTTTCCAGCAAGAGCCCAGCATAGCATGAAAGGATCATAGGGGAAAGCTGCACTGTACACCGAGATATGTGTACTTGAATCTTGGGATGACAGATAAATGAGGTTTAACAAACAAAGAATTACCAGCCACTTAGTTGTTGTAATTGGCTTTCCACTATCACAGAGACGAGGAAACAGGAAAACACTGCTGCTCAGAAACAAGTCTTGAAACTTTGAGGACTCTACTCCTCTAGTCCCACACCCTGCTGTAAGAAAGATCACCACTTCCCACAGTATTTGTGTCTTGCAGATGAAGAATTTGTCCTTACATAAAAGCAGCAATCAAGACCCTTCTTCTCCTGTCTCACAGCATACTCTGGTATTTGTGACAATATTAAATAACACTGAGTCACAGAAGAGGTTCCAAATAGTAATACTGATTATATTTTCAGCTGCTTTAAAATCTTTGCTATCTGTCAAAGTACCTCACCAAAAGCCTAGTATTCTTGTTTAGGCAAACAGAGAAAGGTTAAGCTACTTGGTATAGGGCACAGTGCACCAGCGATAAAGACATAATTCAAAGCTGGGAGTTCTTTGGTCCATGGCCTATACTACATTTGCCTGAAGTGATACTCTGTGCTTTATACTCGTATTATTAAAATATGCAGCAATGCTAATACTGTAAGAGAGTCCAGTAACTGAATACAGATGGAATTAATCCAGCTCCCATCCATGCATGACCTCTGCGCGCAGGCACAACAGAAGCTGTGTATGCATCAAATGGTTTACACAGAACTGCTCTGACATCTGTAAACAAGAGAAGCCTGAAACTTTATCAAAACCAAAACAGGTGATGGCAAGACACCCGTTTCCAGTCAAGTAGATTTTTAACCTCATCCCCATCACTTCAGCCACCTGCCAATCTGTCTGTCTGGCATCGTAACAACCAAAACTGACTGCCCCAGGATGCACAAAACCAGTCCAACAGACAGACTGCCTTGAAGCTGGGAGTGTGAAAGATGAGAAGCAGTTTGTAAGGAAAATGTCTCCCAACACAGGGCTCCAAGAGCCACACAGCTCTTTACCTGGGTTATCTTCTAGAGTTTTAGGCAGCTAGGGTACTCTCAAACAACATTTCATACAAAACTGTTATTTCAGATGGAATGTTGAAGTTCTCAGTTTATAACAAAATCTGATGTAATATTTTTATTCTGTTTCAGAATTAATTCTAGCTAATTTTTAATTTTTATTCTAGGTTAAACTTTCTGAGAAAATGAAGCAGGATTACTAGCCAGTTCCAAATTTAAATTTTTAAGCACTAAGGACTGCATCAGTCAAAAATGCCCATATGGAACAAACCTGGACATATATTCAGAGGAGAAAACTAGTTCACCAAAGAGCATGCTCAGATTAAACTTTCTGGCAAGCCACCAAAGTAGGCAGAACTGAATTAAAAAAATATTAGATCCATGCTGATAGCCATCTTGTATCCCACAGCAGATATTTAAAAATTTCACATTTTGTTCAATTTCCAGACATTACTTTGTCTAAGTGTGGATTCAATGCAGTTGTCTTCCAAGGAACCAGCACAACATCCTTCTCCTAAATTAACACTGTCATTCACATTTCTTATCTTTTAAATCAAGGGGCTGTTTATCTATTCTGACACAGCTGTACCACTTCTGGTTTGGGAAGCAGCTTAGTCAGCAATCACACCACATCTCATTGCTTGGCAGAGTAGTGGCCTTCAGGCCCTGTTTCCATTCCTTGGGAACACCACTTCTGCCTTCTTAAGTGGGGGACAGAAGGAGAAAAAGAAAGAATATACATCACTGTGTATTAAATGCTGCAGTGGAGGCCCTGAAGAGAGGGACATCTGGAACAACACTCTAAATTATGCAAGAAAATAAAAGAACCACTTGGATGGGAATGGTGGGAGGAAAGGGGCAGAGAATTCAACTCAAATTCTGTATTTAATGTCAGTTCAGTCTAACAGCAAGAAAACAATTTAGATGTAAATTTACCATATTCACAGGGGGCCTTCGGAAGTAGAATGGCAGCTTTTCTGTTACATTTATGCATACCAGATCCACATCTAGAGTTGTGCAAGCAATCTACAGCAAAGAGATAGGGACGGGTTATTAGATATGCCAAAGAAAATGCATAACCAACTTTAGGTACATTAACGTTCTCCTTCATTTCTTAAAGCAACAAGCATCTCTCCAGGGTCAGTTCAGTTTTAAAATTAAGAGGTACTATGCCATTCAGGTATGCCAACAGAACAGCAGGGCTACAGATGCACAGCCTGAGCATCTGAGGCTTAAACCCCAAGTCTTCCCTCACTCAGAGAGCTACTTTTCCACTAAAATAATGACCAACCCCAAAGCAATACTTACTGCTTTGTTTTTATCTGACAGACGACATGCAGAAGCAATGCTGGCTTTTGACAAAAGAATTCACAGGTTCAGCCTGTGACAGGGACAACCCCAGTTTATAAGAGGGAACAACCCAGGAACTGCCCCCTATCCCATCATGCTCTACTTCCAGTGCAGCACCTGTTTGTTTTCAGGATTAATTATTTTTACCAAAAGCAACAAAGATTGAAAGAAAAACAGAATTGTAGACGGTGACTGGCGGTATCACATGTCCAGTACTGGAGACTGATCCACAGAGCCTCTCTTTTCTGACTGGGTGGAGAATGTGAAGCTTTTCCTGAGAGCCACACCTTTGGTGGGGTCTGAAGATGGCACTGAAGGTTACAGTTTAAAAGTTGAGCTTTGAATTCATACCACAATTTACAGTTGTATTAAGAGATGGAGGTAATGAACAAAGGGTGGAGACTCATCACACTGAGATACAGGGAAAATTAACTGCACGTAAAAGGGAGCCCTTGATTTTCATTAACCTCATGCACACAAGGTATGTAGGAATTATATGTGCCTATCCGATAAAGATGAGTACGAGGGGCCAGACAAATATCTGCAAGCAGCGCTGTAACAAAGAAAATAAAATAGGTTGAAAAAGTTGAAAAGGAATTTTCCGCGTGTAGAGGAACTCTCTGCTTTCAGAAACCTGCCAGCAACTGCTCCAAATACACCTGGGCCAGGTGCCAACCATTCATCCCTCCTCCCACCAGCATGAAAGCAGTGGGGGAGGTGGGCAGTCCCAGGGGTGGGTGCTCTGATGCAAGGCAGCCTATTGCTTTGCAAACTACTCTTCCACCAGTTTGTTCGCACGGAATTTGGATGGAGATGAGAGCAGAGGCCCAGCTTTAGGAATGTTTCTTAGCTGTTGATAGCACTCCCTCCTAGACAAGAAAGCCACAGCACACATGCAGGCAAACCACAAGGTTTTTGAAGTTAAAATATCTCTACCAGGCCATTCAGA
Organism: Empidonax traillii; assembly: GCF_003031625.1. Lineage (NCBI taxonomy): Eukaryota > Metazoa > Chordata > Aves > Passeriformes > Tyrannidae > Empidonax > Empidonax traillii. The sequence goes on from NW_020955886.1 coordinate 303,087, forward strand.
CTAAACTTGATCTTCATGCCCTACCTTTATCAACTCTGTTAGGCAGGACGCTGTTGGAATCTATTGCATAGAATTAAACTCGCATGTGGAAGTTCAGCCCTACTACAGCCAGTTTTCTTCCTTTTCTAACATGAAATATAAACTACCAGACAGAGGTGATTTACAAGATCATGCACAAAACAAATAGCTGTGAATCATGTTCTTGAAAGGATGTTGGTGAGGCCATAGAAAATACAGGAAGAGATAATGCTAAAAATGAAGGAAAGCAAGAATAGACATCAGAAGCATTCAAGCTTTGCTATGTCATGGCAAATCAAGCCTTTCTAATCAGCTCCAGAAACACTAGAAAAGTCTTTTCCAGTTTGCAAAATGGGTACAGTCAGAGAGTGACTCAAATGCCAGGATATCTACAGGATTCCAGTGACCAGAACATTTCAGAAAATACCACCGAGCAAAAACAAAATTAAGAGTCATACTTCCTCCTGAGGAATTCCTGCACTGCATGGAAAACTGAAGAGGAGATTATTCCATACACACTTATGTTCAGCCAAGCTCTGGCTCACAAGTCACACATGCAGGCAACTTAAGGTGACCCTGCCTGCTGAAAGGATCTGAAGTGCAACAACTTCATACAGAAAATGACATCCAGTGGTTGCACAGCCCAGCACCTGCCTGGCTGCACTGTGGGCAAGAGCCCCACCTGCTGGGAAACTCTAGACAGCCATAAATAAATAAATTTGCCACTGTTAGGATGCTCTGAAGCAAGCTTTGGCAAATATTTTGGGAATAAACATTGAAATTTCACTTTACACCACATCCTAAAACTTAAGTGAGCAAGGTTTTTTTAGATAGTGGTGATCTGCTAATTGCTTACAAACAGCAGACAAAGGCAAGTAATACAATTAACATTCAGAAATCTTAAAAAGCGAAAGTTTTGAAAAGCAACAGGCACAGACCTTGTTACTGGCACAGAGTGGGCATTCCTATTGCAGCCCAAAACAATCCTTTTGGGAGACTTAAAGAAGAAGCCTGTTCTACAATTGGCAAACACGGCTTCCTCATACCCTTGAGGTAATGCTGTTACCAAAAGCCAATTTTAAAATATGAAGTTGATTTGTGACCCAAAGATGGCTTTCTTCCTAACACAGAAACATCCATGAGTCATAAGAGCTAAATGCAGGTGCCAAATCCCCATGTGTAATGTCACTTGTGTCAGACTCCCCTCTGATACCTCTAGAAAATTGACACAGCTCTCCATAGAGAGTTTAGAAAATTTAAAATCTTAAATCAAAAGACAAACATTCAAACCTGCCCTGCACATGAACATGTAAGGATGAAGTCTTTCATGAACATGTAAGGATGAAGTCTTTCACCTCATGTGGTTTTCAAGAAACATGCTTGGGTTCCATCCCCAGCTCTAAGTTCTGCCAGCATGGAAGCAATAAAGATGATCTCACTGACAATCCTGATTCTGTCCTAACACACATCACTTGCCAGAGTGTCACCTTAACCAGTCTCTATCTGCACTGGCCTGCCCAGAGCACAGCCATCCACTCTGTGCCAGCACAACGATCCACACAGCTGAATCAGAGCAGAAAAGCGGATCTGCCTGAAAAATAACTTGGCAAAAACTCCGGTTACTGTTCAGCCAAAAGCATGTTCCTCATAGCAAACTGCCAGGCAGCTAAGCATACAAGCAGCCTCACCAGTAGAGCAGTCAGGGACCTGCAGAAAGTGTTTTTCATGCAGAAATGTTTATGACAGCTTAAGCACCGCCACAGCTGGATGTCCAACTGCAGCAGGACTCATGATATGGCTGAAAATAAACAATAATCACCCTTAAATGAGAGCCCATCCTTTCTCCAGAAAACAACACAGCATAAACCCTGCTGATTATCTAACTTCAGGCACTTGTTTAAACATATGATAACTGATTGAGCTCACGTAAGAAGTGAGATTTTATACCATTGCCAGAGATCAAAAAAGAGGTGGAGAGTGGCCCTCAAAAGTATTTTACAACCGTTTGCCTCCATCACACCCCCAAGAGTTCTAAAATCTTGCATGGGAAATAAAATTCAGAAATTAGTTTCATTAAGCTGTAACTGTTACAATTAATGTTTGAATTCTTCTGCTGAAAGATTCCTTAAAGTTCACCTTCTACAGCCTTTTGCTTTATACTTTACTTGGATAAATCTTCAAAAACGAGGGGAAATAAACTAGAAAAACAAAACAATGTAATTTTAATGTGTCAAAACAGGTACTCAATAGTACTAGAAAGCAGCCTAAACTTATTTAGAAAAGCCAACCACCAGACTTAGCTTTAAACTGACAAGTTCCCTTTGAAAGTAAATTCTCCAAAGAGAGTTACATTTGTTTTGGGTGTCCCTGTGCCTCCTTAACACTGCCTCACACAGTAAGCATGCCTGCTTCCTCCTGCCAAGGCTAACAGAGACAGGATGCTTCCATCTACTCTCACAGTTCAGACTTAATGATATTTATGAGCTTACAACAGGTCAGACATCACAATATTGGGTTTTGTGAGAAAAAATCAGATAAAAACATCATTTGCTTTAAAGTGCTCCACCTGATAAGAATACTGACGTCAGCTGCTAACAAGTATTTGAGAACAATTTAAATAAAAATTATTCACACCCACTATTTTCTCTCATAGTGGGAGCCCTACCACTGCTACAAACATCAGCACCTGTTCAGTAACACCTTCAAAGACTCACCAATTTTGTCGAGGTAGTTTTCAGTTGCAAGTTTACTCTGAACAGTCAGGATAAAATCTGAGTGAGAAAATGACCGTCTGCCCTTCAAGTGTTTCCCCTGAGGCTGTTCTACTTTTGTACAGCCTCAATGGTTTTCTCAGCAGGCAAAGTAACAGATGTATCATGAAATCACAGAAATGAAGCTTCTCTCATTCAACTTAAGCATCCAAAACACTCAAAACAAAGACAGAAATCTCAGTCTGACAATGGAGCAAGGGCTACTGGGTTTAATTAGGCATATTTACTTCTGGAAATCTTAGTTTATCTGTTCATAAGATGCTGCAACAACCGCAACTGGCTCTGTCTTGTAAGCTCCTGCTCTTCTTTTAATTTAAAATAAAGAAGGAAAAAGAAGAAAGACATGCCAAAGCTATTCTTTTGGACAAACTTTCAGGAGAGGACCTAGAACTAAAAGGAAGAAGGTAACTCTCAGAACCACATTAGTTGCACTTTAAAATCCTCCCCAGCATTTCAGAGACCTGGAACAATCAATGCTAACGGAAGATCAAAAGCGTGTTTTGGGGAAGTTAGAGTTTGAGACACTAAAGTTCAAGAGAGAATTTTTCTACATGATGATAACACACATATTTCAGGGGGAAAAAAAGGATGTTTTCTCTGCTCACCAGAGTACAAGACACACACAAGGCAACCACAGTGCAGGGGCAGACAAGTCCATTGATCAGATAGATCAGGTAGATGTTTCAGACTCTGACCTCTCACCTTGCAGCCTCCTGCAATCCCTCCCGACCTGCTCAGACTATTAACTGACCAGGCAGCCTGTAATGTTTAATTAGCCCCGTAAGGTCTTTATAAAACAGGAAATAAAATCAAAACAAAGCATGTACTTAAACTAGCTTAAGGCACTAAAAGTTATTGAATAAGCATTACAGATCAGACAATTGTACTTACATGAAACAGCTTTTCACTCTTTGGAAATACTGCTATGATGTCATATAACCTTATATTTGCAGATGTTGATCTCTACAAAAGGAGCAAAAAATTACTATCTTTAATTCTGGCAGAAAAAAAAGCTATGCACAATGATTAAAACCAAAATAATGAGAAGAAAATTTCTTTTTCCCTAGTACTAAAACAAAGCCAATAATCATCCAATCACACCGCAGGTCTCTACTGTAAAGTCATTCATTCTCAATTTGAGCCTTATTGCCACCCACCTACTAAAGCACTTACGCCTTTTGCTTCGATCAGGTAACACTAAACCAGACACAAGGCTTGCTCATGGTCTTCCAGTTTATGCACAGAACAGAAATCGAAGAAAATAACCCAGGAACAGAACTATTGTTCCATACTGACACATGACCAGCAGAAGCCATATCCAGTCTTGTAAGTCTGCATCTCTTCATGATCACATTAACTGTTAAAGAAGCAATCTGCAAAATCACTGCTGAGTGCCCTATAAAATCTAGGGAGTTCTCCCCATAAAATTTCCAAAGTTTTATTCATTCACTGAGAAAAAGAAATAAAAATTGGAAAACTGATTGCTAAATATACTTACCAAGAGATTGCAGTGGGAAGGATCAGAAACAACAAGTGTTAGCCGGGTTAAGACTTTAATTCTTTTAGATGTCCCCTACAGAAAAAGAAATAATATAAAAGACTTAAAAACCATCAAAGAAAAAGTTTGTGGTGATTTCCATCCAGCCTGCTATAAAAAGAAACTGGTGCCTTGCTATACTAATTTTCCCTAATTTATATTATCTCTTTGATATTTACTTGTCCTTACAAAGAATGACAATGTGTTTCTCTGAGTAAGGGCCAATAGAAAGAAAAAAGAAAGAAATAATAAAAAAAAAATCATGCAGAAAAATTGACTATGTTTTATTACTGCTGTGATTCCCCAGCTAGGCCACTGCAAGTTCCTGAATTAAGCAATATCAGTGACCTGAAACAGTCTTGTATTTTATTATATCCACATTTTGCTCCATCAAAACCAGGAAGTTATTTCCAAAACTCAGATTTCAAGAATTTTACTGTAATTATTCAACGACAAGCAGATTCAAAATTCACACAAAGCAATCTTTAAAAATTTCTAAAATAATGAAGAGACAACTCTAATGTGAGTGTACCATTCTTTCAAAGCCTGGTGTTTTTAACCATCAAACAATGTACAAATTTCTTTTTTCTGATTAACATCTAATATACAAAATCACATGTACAAACACACCAAGATAAAAAACTTAACTCAAAATAATAATACACAGAATGTAACTGGACATACTTGTACAATAGGCAAACATGGAAACAGCTCTGAAGGAGATACTGGCTTGATGATTTCCTTAAAAGAGAGCAGAACAAAGTTATTAAAAACATGATGGGTTAGGTTTACAAGTAAACAAAAGCTGTGTTCCAATCATGAGAAGAAATTTACCATACTAACAAAACTATTTCCCTGGGACAGTACATGAACCATAATAAAAATTAACCACAGGGCAATAATACTAAATTATAAAATGGGAGCTTTGTTACAAATACAGAGGTTTGTACTTGTGTCTAGATGTGCATTCTGCAGATAAAGCTATATGGGAACATGCAATAAAGCAGTAGGTTTACTAGAGAAAATACAGTGGAAAAAAATAACCCCAAGAAAAATTACCTGTTTCTTTTCTTTTAAATCGATGACATGATTAAGAGCAACTGCAGAATATCCCACTGAAAAACACACAATAAGAGTATTTTGTCTCCATTAAACTAATGGAAACAAATCCAATCCGAAAACTGTTAAACACTCATTACTTAAAGCTCTTGAAATTAATAAATCAGGAGCATATTTAGCTTCCACATTATTTTTTTTAGAAGACTGGTTCACCCAAAGAAGTGTTTTAAAATAAACCCAAATTGTTTGCCTTTTAACATATCCCAGGCCTGACAACTTTCACTCAGTGGCAGAGCTTTATGACCAGGAATACTTGGGGTTCGCATCCTCAAAGATTTGGCCGAGTTTGGCCCTGTTTATGACTTTCTTTATGGAAAATTGTTAAGTACATTCAGGATAGTTCTTAAAACTGCAGACGACGCAGAGCTGGGAGAGAAACAGCTACTGGAGAAGGCAAATGTGAGGACTCAAAATGATGCCGACGAAACTGAAAGGTGTCGTTCAGAAGGGCTCTGAGGAAGATAATACACTTGACAGGGGCATTTAAATCACCCCCAAAACACTGGGCAGGCAGCACCCGGCTGTACAACAGTTCTGCAGGAAAAGAGACGGGCCGTAAGAAACTGCAGCCGGAAAAACTTGCCTGCCTTGGGAAAAACTCAAGTGTTACGCTGGGATAAGCAGACACAGAGCCTGCAAAGCACACCACGAGCTTCCCCTGCCGCTCAGTCCCGGGCACTTGCAGAGAACTGCGGGTCGGGCAGGGAGAGCGCAGAGGCGCCAGGGAAAACGCGCCCGCGTGGGAGAGGAGCTGGCCGGCGTGGAGGGAAGGAGAAGCTCATCCCGGAGAGCCCGGCTGCGCCCGCCCCATCCCGCAGGCTCCGGCTGCGCTCCCCCACGCGGCGCTGGCGGCCCGCTGCCCCCCGGGCCGGCCCCGACGCCCCCCGCTCGGACTCACGGTGCGCCGCCGCCTCCAGCAGGCTCTGCAGGGACTTCTTGTCGGGCCCCTGCGGGAGGTTCAGGTCGGCGAACCCGGCCATGCTCACGCCGGGGGGGGCGGGCCGATGCCGGGCACGGCAGCGACGCAGAGCAGTGGCACCGCCCCCTGGCCGCCCGCGGCAGCCTGGGGCCTGTAGTCCCGTCCCGTCCCGGGCCGCGCCGGGCTGGCGGTACCCGCAGCATCGCGGCAGCCGAGGGAAAGGGGGATACTCGTGGCCGCAGGAGCGCTCCGGCCGGAGATGTCCCGACACGGGGCTGCCATGGGCGGGGAAAAGCCCGTGGGTTGTCTTGCTCGGGTCGCAGGCGGGGTCTCTGAGGGAGCTCACTCCTGGCTCTGAAGGAGATCACCCCTGGATCTGAAGGAGATCACCCCTGGATCTGAAGGGGATCACCCCTGGATCTGAAGGGGATCACCCCCACTCCCTGCCGCTCTCTGCAGCCGGAGCGGCGCCGGCCGAGGCTCCCCCCCCTCCTCGGAGCCGCCGTGTGCCCACCAGGTGGAGCGGTAGCTTTGCTGCACTGAAGTGTTTATCGCCTGTTAAACTGGTTGAGCTCCATCTGAACACTGTCAATAAAAAAATAAAAGTAATCCTTTCTAGTTATTGCAAGGTCTTCTTTTTACTACGTCAGTTAAAACATGTGAAACAAATATCCCCTGGCATGCAGAAGGGCTGAGGAATCTGTAATCAGATGCAAGTTCACTGTATAAGCACTGCTACAAAAAGCACGAATGTTATTCTCCCGTTAATAAATAGCACAGAATATATAAAATACAAATGGCAATTACCACTAGGGGTTTTTTTGTTTGTTTATTTGCTGACTTAGAGCAGGTTTGAGATTCCCGTCTGACTTCAGGTGGCCAGGCCAGGGTGTGCCTGGCTTTCTTCAGACGGAGCTAAATTCATACCAGGGAAAGTCTACAGGGTATCTGGACCCCTGAATTCTTAATGAGGCAAAAATGCTTCTAACCCAGGCCAAGGCATCGATGCTGTCAAACCTGATACATCCCTGTTTATGGGGGGTCTGTCCTTGATGCAGCTTGTGCCAGCTGTGCACAAGGAACTTGTGAGGACCTGCAACTCATTTCTACCGAAGTGATCACATGGTTTACGAAGGATGGATGAGAAACAACAGTGCCTTCTTGGCATATTTCCAGCATTGCTGTCTGATGGGTTACAAAGGCCTGGGATGGTGGCAGCAGAAAAGCTACCTGTGGGCTGAAGACGCTGCACTAGGAGTTTGGAGCAGCTTTGAGGGTCAGTAGAAAACAGCCTGCCACATGTCTATGACAGGAAAAAACCATATCACTCTGAAAGGGAAAATAAGCCAAACCAGCTGGTAAACCATCTTTGTTCTTGACACAACTATGGCAGCATTTTGCTCTTGACAATACTGGAACAAGATATTTCCGTAAAGGAGCTCTCTTTGATTTATCTGTGTCTGTAAAGTGTTTGCCTGTGACAACAGATCAGCCACTACTGCTTCTTTGCCAGTCATTTGAACAAGCAGGACAGCCTGAGTGGTATTGCCAAAGTTTTTCTTTGATATGTGTAAAAATGGAAGAGCTCAAGGTATTACTTGAGGTTTTCTTTGACTCAGTGTACAATGGATCTTGACTGAATTTGTCTTAATGAATGTAAAAAGTAAGCTATGAACATGTATCAGTTATTTTTACTGCAGCAGTTTTCAGAGGCACCAAACAGGATTAAGCAGCTTTTGTTTCTAGCAATAAAGAGGCAAAACAAACCTTTTCTTGAGACATTTAAAATGGAGAACCTTTAAACAGATCTTCGTATGGAAGACTTGCAGAACCCTATTTGCTGTAATGATGTAAGAATCTGAGTATGAAGCACTTCCAGCATCAGGTATCATGAATCATATTCTCAGACCAGTGCATAACCTTTTTTTCTATGATATTACTTATTATTATAAGTAATATGATTACTTATATGATATAACTGCTTTTATTTACGCCAGCCCCAGTGATCTACTTAGAACCTCCTAATAATCCTCACTGTTAAGCCACAAGCTTCTAACCTGCTTTTTTTTCATCAGTGTCCCGAAGTCCTCCTTGGTGAAGACAGATCTCCTCACTCCAGATGTTTTCTTTCTCAATACATCTAGATCTCAAGGCATCCTCTCAGTAAATTTTGATGCAGAAACCCTAATGATTCTTCAAATAGATTCTGAATGGGCAGCCCACAGTAGCAACTGATGGGGTTTTTTTTGCTCTAGTTTTGCATTTAGCACTTTCAGGGAGCTAAGATGTTATTTAGTACTATCTGTCTCAGCAACTCAGGAACATGAATGTCACAGTCACTTTTATCATGACCTCATAACCTCAGTAAGCTCCTTTGCAAAGGTGCAGACTGAATCTTTGGGGTTGGGAGCTCTTATTTTCTGAGTGATACAGAATTTTTAGCATAAATGTCATCTTGTTTGTTTTCTTTTCACATGCCAGCTTCCTGTTGTTAGCATTTGTTGGTTCTAAAAAAAGGGAAGACATCATTTCTATTTAAGTTGCACAGATGCAAGTATTTATTTTGACAATGACAAGAAATGCCAAAGATGAGAAAGTTTACCTCTCTGTTTCACTCTCGCAGAGTGAAAATGATTTATCTTCACAAAGACAAGAAAAGGCAGAAAAGAAAACTGCAGCTGCAACATCTTTGCTAGAACTTAGACAAGAGTCTTATTTGTTAAACAGTACATGCTGAGAATAAGAAAATCCAGGTTTCAGTAATCATCGTCCATGGAATTCTAGCCAGTCTCTCATAAAATATTCTAAATATTTTAACAACATGTTTCCTCAAGGCAGAAGAAATGTATACCTATATTTTATTTGTTGTTCCCAACAGTAGGTGATATATATATATATATATATATATATAGGTTTCTAAGGAAAAAAAAAAAGAAACCAAAAGGAAACACAAAAAAATTTACAACAGACAAATGAAAACAACAGTTTAGGGAGATAAACTGTCTCTGGCAAGAAGAACAAAAAAGGGGATGATAAGAAAGGACAAAGAGCAAGAAAAAATTCTAATCTGTTTATTTTTTGCATTGCACACTTGTATTACCTTCCTGCCATGTATCCAAAATTGAATGGTTTAAGAAGGAGAATGTAGCAGGGCCTCCAAGCTTTTATGCTAAGAGGAGCAGGGCTGTTTTCTACAGGCAGCTGTGTGAGGGAAAGTGTTACCATGCCAGGCTGTCAAAGTTTCCTCCTCCACTGCTAAAGCTCTTGCACTGCATTCCTTGACCCATTTCAGTCAGGGTCCTCCAAGCTAACACAGACCTGCTGTCTTAAAAGACGCTGCAAGCATTAAGTCCTCTAGGGAGGAATGAGGTATCCAGGATCTAGAGCAAGTTTTTCAACACAAACACTTTGATAGCTACAATCTGACCTCACTAAATCAACACGTGCCTGGGAAATTGTATTTCCTTAGCCAGTTCTGATGATCTATCTTAGCTTATCTCACTAACATGGGGGCAACAAATTGATACCAATATCCACTGCTATATTATACACTTAGAATGAATGACAAATGCTGTAGATGCTACATTATTAGAACTATTTCTGGAGGAGGAGAAAAAATAAAACAAGTTAATTGTTTTTGGAGAGTAAAAAAATCAAAGTAAAAAGTTCTCTTGCTTTTTTTTTCTTTTTTTTTTAAATCTGAAACATTTCTATATAGCAATAGTGAAATATCAAAGTTGATATTTGCAAATAAAGTACATTATCACATGTGAACAAAATAGTTTGCCTTCAGTAAGTGAAGAAAGAACGAGTGACAAGGGCCTTAGCACAGAGTTGAAGGTATACAGACATATTAAGAAACCTTTATGCATGGAGAGCCTTAATCACTCAAAGGACAGGATTTTACTAAGCTCAGCCAGAAAAATGATTTGATTCTATTTACTGAAGCTTAATGGAAGGTGAAAAAGTAATTTCTTGGGGAGAGAACAAATGTCAACTTGTTATTCTTGACACCTAATTGGACATTTATTTCACTTCTGTATGTTGTCTGGAGCAACATTTTAGAATTTGTAAATAGGGTCACTGAAGACAAAAGCAGGATGTACCCTTGGAAACATCATGTCTTACCTTCATGTATCATTGTTTTAAGTATCTAGACTAGCTGTCATCTCATGGAATGATGGATGCTCTCTTCTTTCACAGACACTGAGGATGTCAAAACCTCTAAAGCCCTCAAGGAAAGCATCTCTCCAGATTCAGCTTGGCCCTGGAAACTGAAATGTTATTTTAATTGTGTTCTAAAGAAAAGCTTTCGAGAAACATATTTTAGGAGGTATCAGGTGCTTCATCTTGCCAAAGTTTCACATTTTCTCTGCAATAGTACATAAATCCCTTTTTATAATGGTACATAAACTGACTTAAATTGATTCGTTTCTTCAAAGATAAGATTATGAGAGTAAATACAAAGAACAGTAACATATGGCCCTTGAGAAGGAAAGAAATCAGGTGATAAACTTCTAATGAACTGTATGGGAATTTAAGGCACAGAACAAAAGATGAGGCTAAATTCTTCTTTCAGATTGGAATGGGTAGGAGTGCACACAAGTGATCCTGCATATCATCCACTGAGAACATTTAGAGAGTCACATTCCAGAAATGTATTGAAAAGCTGTCAAGAAGAATAACTGATTTAATGAACTGTGTCAACACATTTGCAGGAAGCACCAGATTATAATTTGCTCTCCCTTAGTGACATTTTAAGCAACTGAAAAATTGCTTTTACTAGGAGTATTATATTGTACAATATTATTAGCTTTTATGATATGAATCTATTTTGAACAAAATTTACTCAGTTCCTAACTTCTTAGCTGTACTTCATACACTATTTTTAAAAAATATATTCAGCCTTTTCATTCAATCCTAAACATTCTCCTTTCTCCAAGTTTTGCCTTAATGCTTTAACTTATTTTAATGTACTCTTTCTAAAGAAATTTTTCTAAAGAACTTTAAAGTTCTAAAGAACTTTTTTTCCTAATATTTCCTTAATCGAGGAAGACAGAAAAAGGACTTGCTTCATTGCCTGGAGGAGTAACTCAACTGAAGTTCAAGGCTCATGAACACATTCTCCATGGTTAAACAAGGAAAGTTTTTATTGTGATTAGACACAATGAAGCAATTAACAAAGTTTAGGAAAATACTTGACTGAATAGGAAAACACTTCCAATTTTGTAATGGTCAAGGAGCTGCCCAGCTAGATTTCATCCTTGACATATGAAACTTGCTTATTTTATTATCTTAGTCAAATCAAGATGTGGCGGTGGAGGGGAGAGCCAGCAACTAAACTCACAAACCTGCTCACTGCCTGCTGCGTTTCTGACCACCTGAGGCTCTGCTGTGCTCAGGTTGTGTCAGGCACAGCTGACCCCAGCCCCTCAGTTCCAGACATACTCACGCAGGAGCCAAGGCAGCCACACATGTTGGAAAGCCCCAAGACATTCTGCAAGCCAAGTATGGAAGCCTCACTTGTTATGGATTTTTTTTTCATCAGTGTCCCGATGTTTCAGTGGTGCCTATGACTGCCAATTGAGGGTTTTTTCCCAGTTACTAGACACTTATTAGACCTGTCTTAAAAGAAGATTTTTAACTCTAGATGATGTGAGATCATGCTGTAGAATCTCTTTCTACTAGGTCTCACACACAGTTTTGCCTTCTGACTGGTGCATACTTAAAACTTGCTATATTGCTACCTACAAGAGTCCCCTTCATTCAAACACAACTGACATTGGTAACTGATCCTTCTGGGATCAATGGTCCTCCTTTCATTTCCTCTCCTTCTCTAGTTCATCTGGTTTCCGTCTCTTGTTGAAAATACAAGGGAATGTTCAGGAGCAAGTGTTTCATTTTTTTAATCCTTACTATCATGTTACTATACCAAGAGGTGTAATCTTCTACTGGCATCCCATGGGTAAATGACAATTCAGTTAGCTTTCACCCCACTTGGAGGCAAGACTATGACTTAAAGAATTGAGAAGGCTAGTGAGTCTCAGAAAGAGTTCAGGGAACCTGCAAGAGAAGCAATGGGAGTTTGTTGCTTTTAACTTTACTGAAGTGATTAAACATGGAACCGTGAATAAATTGAAAATAAGGGTATATAAATATTAATAAAAGGGAAAATATAGGTAATGGGATTCACATCAACTTAATACGGAGGAGAATCTGCAAGCTTGAAGATACAAAGTACTTCAGCGCTGGCCGTGTTGTTGGAGGGTAGATCTTAAAGAGCGCCCACTATTAACTCTGGCAGCAGCCAGGGTTCCGACCGAACCTTTCTGCACGGCCATGCCGGTAGCGCGGGCAGAGGCGCTCCCGAAACAGCCGATCCCGCCGCAGCGCCGCTCTGGAGCCGAGAGGCTCGCACCGCTCTGCGCCGGGGCAGCTCAGCCTGCGGGAGCCTCTGCTCCAGCCGCGGCCACCCGCCCGCAGCTTCTGGGGTGCCACCCCCACACATGTATGTATATGTACATATATACATGTACACAGGGGCTTCCCAAAGCGCCCCTCGCTTGGGGCGGCCGCGGAGAAGCGGGAGGAGGGACCGGCGCCCCGGGCTGCGGTGAAGGGGCGCTCCCCCACCTGCCGCTCAGAGGGAAGGAGGGAGAGGAGGGCGGAGCGGTTCCCATCCCGTCGCCTTCGGGAAGCAGCCGCGGGTGGGAGCGGGCGCCGGGCACGGGTGGGTGGGGAGCGGGCGCAGCCTCTGCCCGCAGGCTGGGGGCGATGGCGCCGTGCCCACCCCGCGGCCACCCGGGATGAGCCGTGGGTGAGCCCGGCTGCTCCGGGGGAAGTTGAAGGCTGTGTCCCCGGCGGGTCGCTCGGCCGGCTGCGAGGGGGCGGGGGGCGCCGGGCGCCCGAGGAGGAGCCCGAGCATTCCCACGGCGGGGACAGCCGGCGAGCGGGCGGCGGGGCTTCATGGGCTGCCCACGCCAACATGGTGCTCGCCCTCAACGGCAGCCACCTCTACGGTAACCTCCGGCCCCTGGTCCTGGAGGACCCGCGGGCGCTGAGCGGCGGCAGGATGATCGCCGGCTCCTGGCCCCCGCGCAGCCTGGCCAAGCTCGGTCCGTCTCCTGCCCCGTCGGCGCTGCCCACGGCGAGCCCCCTCCCCGCCAACGACTCCCAGTGCGGAGAGCAAATCCTCAGCTACGGCAACGTGGAGAAAGTTCTCATCGGGGCCGTGCTCTGCCTCATCACCCTTCTGACCATCGCCGGCAACTGCCTGGTGGTAATCTCTGTCTGCTTCGTGAAGAAGCTGCGGCAGCCCTCCAACTATCTCATCGTCTCGCTGGCCCTGGCAGATCTCTCGGTGGCCCTGGCCGTCATGCCCTTCGTCAGCGTCACGGACCTTATCGGCGGTGAGTGGATCTTCGGGCGCCTTTTCTGCAACGTCTTCATCGCCATGGATGTCATGTGCTGCACGGCCTCCATCATGACCCTCTGCGTGATAAGTATCGACAGGTGAGAGAGCCCCGATGCTCCGCGGCTTGCCCTGCCCTCCCGAGCACCGGGGACGGCCGTGGCGCTGGCGTGGGGTCTGTGAGCGGTCCCACCAGCCATCCCCTGCTTCCTCCTCCGGGTCCCTTGGAAGTGAGCCGCAGACGTGCTCTGAGCAGGGAGTGAGGCGAATGCCAGCCCTCAGCCTTTCTGTTCGAAGGAGCCCGCCGGAGCAGGGTGTGCTGCCGCCCCTATCCCAGCCCAGATGCCTGCTTATCCCTCTGGGTAACTACCCTGCTGTCACTGCAGACCAGAGGTCTCAGAGCAAAACTGAACCTAAACTGTTAACGTTTACTGTGGCTCCATACAAGTAATGAGGCATTTGCAGCCACGTTAATATTTGAAATATATGTCTTTAAACTGCTTTATACCACAGCTAGATTTGAGCTGATTATTCCGAAGCTGGTGAAAGTGTAACCTCGCTGGGTTCAGCGGAGTTTTACCAGATCAGAGAAAGTGCAGGAATTATAGCTTGTTTTATCTTTATTCTAGGACACTGGCAGAATAGCTCAATTTCAACCAACAGAACCATTTTTGACAAGTAATGTTTTGTTTGAAGGAAAAATTGCTTTTAAATGTTTGCTTTGTAAAAGTTTTCATCTGCTCTCTCAAAAATCAGGTTATGGTCATTAACGAAATAGCTACTTCTAAAAGATATAGGCACTGAGGCAACAAGGAGGTGTATACAGACTGCAGAAGAGGATCTTAGGTGTTCAACTGTGATGTCAGGGCCAAACCTAAGGTTTCACATTTGCCTGTGTCTGAGCTCTCCTCTGCAGAGGAAGGCTAACAGTTTCCTTTATTCCGTGCAGGTCCTGTTCTAAAGTAACTTGCAGCCTCTTCCACAGCTTAAACTCCATGCCAAGAATTTTGGCATCACGGGGGTAACTTTTCATTACAACTCCGCACAACTGGCAGAAATTGAAGAACTTCATAACTAGATTGTAGAAGCAGTTTACCAAGTCCAATATCTGACAAAAACCTTGACTCTTTACTTCAGAAAGTATTTGGAAAGAACTCTGCATTAGGTTTCTGCAGAGAGACAGTCTTTTTTAAAAGTTTCCTGCAATAAATGGAGGCTGTTTTATTCCAAGGAGCACCACGGTTTATATTAATTTCAAAACTTTAATTTCTGTATAAGCATCCCCTGCTCCAGTGATCTTTATTTTGTAACTTCTATATTGAGCAGTACTTGGTTGCTGCAAAGCATCTTGTAGCAATGAAATCTACATACAGAGTATCAAAAGGTGTTGTGTTTGTTTTGTTTTTTGTTTTGTTTTTAATTGATGTTGCCTTGAAATTTGCTATTTTTAACTTAATTCCAGTACTGTAAGAAAGTAGGAGTAGGCTTATCTGCCTTCCCAATATTATTCTCTGTTTTTCTATACTACCTATTTCTAGGACTAATGATTTCATTTTTCTGCTCTCTCCTCATAAAGTAATCCCATTCTTTGATTATTCTTGATCTTCATATCTGAGCTCTCCACTTCCATTTCAACCCTTTGAAGACAGGTTAACATGTGTTTAAGCTTTCTTACCCAAATACGGATGTGTGACTGACTCCCACTGTAGAACTGTGTTTTCTTAGTTTAACATTTGAGGTCACTGCTGTATGATTAACGGGGGCTTTCACTGAACTGGTCACAGTTGTGATTGTGTCTTTTGCTGTCTTCTTATTATACTCCCTCCACTCCCCTCTCCCAGCAAAATACTAATTAGAGATATCTCTGTATTTAGAACAGAATATAACCTGTTGTGAATGACTGATTTTCAACACCGAGTGCTGATTTAAACTGAAAGTATTTTCCTCTTGTCTTTGCATTCCCATTCTATCACTGAATGTTTGTTGAACATGATCTCTTTACACTTCATTATACTGTTGTCTACTCTCTACTTGAAATTAAAATTTTGTGAATTATGATGCTTTAACCTCTGTCACCCAAATCCATTATATAGTTAAGATAGATGATATCATCAGTAAAAGGAGACAAACCAACAATTCATTAGCAAAATGTCTCTACTACCCAACAATAAAAGAAATCTCCATGATTTCTGATCCTATTTAAAAATAAGTAAACTTGTACTAGTGAAGCGCTGCACAGTCAGGGCTAAGATTAGTTTGGGATGAACTAATATTTGAATAGTGAAGATGTATAAAATATGCAAGCCAGGGAGAAATTAGGAAAATTAAATGTGAATGATGAAATGTTGCCAGCGTAGCACTAATTTAAATTTAATTTTAATTAAACTGTCTTACCAGCAGTTGTTCTTACATGTATGTAGTTAGGAAATCCTTGAATGATCAGTGAGACAGATTTATCTCTGAAAAACCACATACCTCTAGATTAAGCATTATATGTAGTATTGGGGCTGCAAATCACAATGTATATAGTGCATTAGAGGGTCAGATTTTCACAAAGTCCATTTTTCCATGGGTTTGATGGAAACACTAGCATGTTTTCTGTTATTTAGGAGAAGATCATCAATGATACAGCCTTTATTAGCCTTTCTATCTCAGTGCAAAGAATACAATATCCAGAAGCTGGGAAAGAAGGAATTAAATTAACTCACTTTCCTTCAAGCTGGCACTATCCTCAGAGCCATTGAGATGCACTTGAACTTTGTAGCACAATTAAGTATCCTGGGGTCACATGGGAGACATTTTTTTAGGAAGAAGGTTAAGACAGGACAAATAGGAATAGGAACATTTTTTTAAGAATGATTATGAATGGCACTGTCACCTGGCTCTTTAGGACACTTTAGGAAACCTTTATTGGGATGCACCTTCCTGAAGAGAAAGGTAAGGCTATTGCAGACAGGAAATAAGATGGCTATTTGAAAATTTAATTATTAGGTTCTTTCTGAAACAGATATGAGAATCAGGTAAATAGCTGAAAAAATATTACTATTGAATTAACCTTAAAAAGAAAGAGAGTTTGTTGCAAACTGCTAAGCAAGGTGTGTAAAAAGAGGTAATATCTTTTATTAAACAAACCGTTACATCAGTCAAAAAGAGGCTTTGAGGAGCTTCCAAACAGGATAAAATGAGTAAACTGAGAAGGCTTTTTGATTTGTTTCCCTTGCACAAATATGTGCTACTCAGCTTACGCCACTGAGAGCCCTGAAATGCCAGCAGCTGGCAGGCCTATTGCTCACAGAGATGTTTTGATGCACAGCCCTTAGTGGCGGATGTGTTTTTTAGCTGAATCTATCAGTTGGAAAGCTCTGAAAGATGCAGATTAGCCTTGAATCTACCAATGGGCTGCTTTCATTCTGCTGGAAAGCCTTGTATTTTTTTTTCCTAGCACTTATCATATTTTTTAAATTGTTTCTCCTCTTGAGTTGCATAAATGTTAAGGGTGCAAAGTAGATGTTAGTGTGCTATTATGGGGATGTCTAACTTTGTGTAGGGTGCACAAGGAAGAAGCTAGGTTGAGAAGGTCTTTCTATTATCCACAAAGATCTAAATTTGTGGAGATACAAGATTTGAACTATTATGCATTTCTTCAGATCATATCTGCCCTTTCGTTTCACAAAATGAAAACCTTCACAGATCTGTATCAGGGTGACTTCAGATGAACGTGTGACTTTTTAGGCATCTCATTCAAGCCCCACTTTGGAAGAAGGCTATCTGCTTACAGGCAGGTCAGTCAGAACTAAACCATATATGATGGAGGGACAAGAGTTTCTCCCTTTTCAGATTTCATGAGAATTAAACAAGCAAGACAGCTTGATACTCAGACAGTCAATATTACCTGTGCTATTCTTGCCATCCATGATGATATGAGGATTAGCTCTGTAGAAAGGTAGGAGCTACATAGATTTTGGCAGCAAAATTGAGTCTCAGTGAATAGTAGTCACCTTTAAGCCTTTACATTCTTTATGTTTAAGAGTGAGCAAACATTAGTAGTGAATTATGAGGGGTGTATACAAACCACATTCTAGTGGGGGAATGAACAAATAAAGGGAATTAATTGTATTAGAACTGGTGGTGCTTGCATGCTGATTCATCATGTTGTCCCGACCCAAGATAGCTACAGGAATGTTGTTTTGGAGAGTATCCACTGGATAACTGCATAAGTAGCAATTTTTGATTCAATTTAAAAATAGTTCTTTGGCTTAGAGAGTGATAAAGTAACATAACTACTCAGATACAGTTGATGAATTATAACACTTTCCCCACACCCACACAAGTAATGAAACACTTTTTGGGGAACTTTTCCAGTCTGTATCTTAGCCAACAGTTCACGAGTATTCCAGGCTTCCATTAAATTGATGAGAATTTAGAGTTTGTATGCAAGTAAGTGGGCCTTTTTGTTGATCCTGAGATTTTTATACACAAGTATCAGCTCTTTCTCCTTGTTTTGCCATGCTCCAAGTATGAATACTTATGCTTCTCCTTAGAGAACGTGTCAGAGCTCATTCCTTGGAGCTCATTCACTTCTCAAGTCCTTGTTCCATGCCTGAGCGCTGAGCACTTCCTCAAATGAAGTACTTGGAACTAAATTTAAATAAATACTTGAGTACTTCCAATAGAATCCAGGTGTCCAAATTCTACCTACATCCAAAACTGATAATATGACCTGAAAACTGTCAGCAATTTGCTAAACTTAACAGCACCTAATAGTCCTGTGTGGCTTCCTATTCAGTATGAAACTTTTTCTGCCTTCAGGGTGGAAAAGGCTGCGATCCATTCTGCCAACCCTGCTCAGGTCATTCATAAAAGACATGTATAGAAAACACACGTAGACTAGATATGAAAAAATTCTCAATGTAATACATTTCAGATCTAGAATAAATGTAGGCATCCACCAGCAGTTCTACTCATGAGATTTTGTTCATATATTTACACAGAAGTAACTGAGAAATGAGGAAAAGAAAACTATAGAAAAGAAACTATAGAAAAGAAACTATAGAAAAAGTGTGTGATGGAGTTACTGCAGTTAAGGTCTGTATTGCAGAAGAAAGTTTTGAGATCAATATGACAGCTAATTCCTTGCAACAGCCATTATTTCCACTGTTTAGCCTGATAAACAGTACCCTTTCTGAGACTGTAAATAACTTGTCTAACTAACAAAAGATACAGAGAGCATTGATTAACTGAAGTGGAAAAGAACAGATTTGGTTTTATTCCTTTCCATTTAGTTTTTCTAATGTAGTCCACTTAAAGAATGTTCCTCAAGTTAATGTAGTTTCTTTTTGCAGAGAACTAATTGCTGAACACTTCTGAAGGCTCCATTTTATTATTTGCCTTGAAAAGTGGAACAACACAATTTTTTGATCCCAAATCTGTAGATGAAGAACTTGAATTGGAAGTTGGATGCATTAGGTAGCATAAGGCAGTGCAATGTGTATCTGTCACCCAGAACCCACTCCTAAAGAGTAAATGAAGCTGGGGCATTTTTCTGTGTAATCATGATCCCTCTTTTTAAGTACCTTTCTGTGATATCCTCAGGTATCTTTTCCTGTGTCACATAGGCAGCCTGAAAGATGCTCAGTTACTTACAAAGTAACCTGATGTTAGCTACAAGTTTTATGTCTTTGCAGACACATTATGCTTCATGATCACGCTGCCAGATGCACAATAAGTAAGGTGGGCAGTAACAAATCAAGCAGATGGACTATTTTTTTGAAGACTTAACTCAGGAGTAAACTCTGGAGTTTGAACACCGAAACAAGTGGTAGTTTGGTCGTTTTGCAGTGGGAACAGGTATAAGACCTGAAGCTTGGTGGATGTGTCTTGTGGCTGCACAGTAGAAGCTGACAAATTTTAGGAAGATAGAAGATATTACAGAACAAAAATCTGTAGACTTATTATTTTGTTGCTGTTATACTGGATGCATTTAAGTCGTGTTACTGAAGGGGAGTTACAAAGTGTGGAGATGCAAGATAATCAAGAGGTAGCAGTGAAATGGTGACTGCAATTGGTAACATTTCACGATATGCATGCATGGGGAATTATAGTTCAGTCAGTAACAGGAAATTTTAAATTAAACCACATTTACCTGAATGCCTTTTCTTGAAATTGGGTATTTCGTTTCCCCCCCACATTTGAAACTATCTTCTGTTTGCTCCTACCAGGGTTTAACACTGGATGAGTTTTCAGAAGTGATTTTGGGGTCTCTAATTCTTGGGGGTTCATCCAGACATTTCAAAGGATCCTGATAAGTCAGAGGTAAGGGAACATTAATTCACATTTTTACCAAGCAGGACATTCTAGAGACATTTAAAAAGTGATTTGTTTTCCTGACAAGGTCACAAAAATAGTTTCCATAAGTAAGGTTGGATTTGCTTCGAAATTCACAGGAAAAAATACAGTTCTAGAAACACTCCTCTTAGTTTTTGAAGGGAGCTTTCAAATATATCTCCTAATATAAGTTACCAAAATGCAAATGCATATCATACTGGCACGATAGTATAGTGTGACCTGTGTGCACTGGTATCAAAATATATTCTCCTAGAATGTTGTTCTTGAAATGAATGAGTATCATAGAATGGCACATCAAAGCCTTTGTAGTTATTATGCACTGTTTGAAGCAAGATTACTGTATCAGTAGTAGCATGCTTTCACAAGCTTCTGGAGAAACAGAAATTAATCAGGGAATGTTTTCACTTTCTTGGAATAATTTTCTCTGAAAATTATTTCTAAAACTACCTGAAAATTATATAAAGAAAGTATCTTATTCCTTTAAAAGAAACACAGAATTATTTATAATGTTGTTGAGTTGGAAACATTTTATCAGAAATATTTGTGGCAACTTTTGAAACAGAACACCTTATTTTATCTGCAGCTGATATGTACATATGGCGCTGTCTGTCAGCTACAAACACCTCTCTCTTTTTTCCTGTCTTAATATGTAGCACAGATCTGGTCCATCCTCTGTGGACTAGAAAGTCTGGAGAAAGAGCTAGCCATTGTAGGTTGCACGAACACAAAGAACTTGAGAAATAGTTGAGTCTGCCAAGGTTCAGCTGTCATACAAGAAAGACTGGGGAACAAAATTACAAATTCTGATATCTGCATGTAGAAAGCACAAGTATCGTAAAACAGTTTTGTTCTAATGGTCACTGCTGTTCATAAGGTGAGGATAATTTCTTTCAGCTGGAAAGCTTACAACTTTTAATTTTTCTTCTTGTACTGGATAGACAATTATTTTTGAAGGATTGAATCATACTATATCTCTTCCTGGGTATACTGAAAAGAGAAAGAAAAAAAAAACTGAATTTTTTTGAGCCAACTCTTACTGCAAAGTTTAAGTTTTCCTTTTCAAAAGACTCCAGTAATTAAATATGTCATAGGGAAAATTTGTTTTTATTCTGTTTGAACTGACATAACAAAATTAAAGAGTGCAGCAGTTATGATTTTCTTCTTGTACCTTGCTGTTTGCTCAAGGCTTTATACAGAAATCTAGATTATCTGATACATGTGGGTGGTTCCACATATATGAGCATGTATGCAGATCTGGTAGTGATTCACCTCTAACACTAAACAAGGGGTTTGGGTAATGTACAGACAAGAATGAATTCTCCAAAAGTCCAGAACAGAGATGCTCAGGGAAATCAAGTCAGTGCTGAGTATATTCTATCTATTGTGATCTCTGCTATCAAATTGAAGCTAGCACAAGAGACTACTGAAGGGGGTTAACTTCATCATGGATAGCTATTTCACAGCAAAATGGTATGATTGTTTTAAAAAAAACCCAAGACACAAAACCAAGAGGGGATATTACAAAAATAACTTTTTTTTAAGTAAGGAAAACCAGGACGAAGTCTATTCTTAGAGGTACATTGTGTCATGATGAAAAAACTGATAGCAAAGTTTTTTCCTGAGATATATCAAGGAAACGGGTGGGGTTTTGGGACTGTTAAACATTTGAAACCAAGATTTTTTTGTTTGGTAGAATTGTGGTAGAAGTGTAAGATATAACCACAAGGAAAGTTGGTAATCCATTTTTGTGTACAGATTTTATGGCTATTTAAGGAGATTGTGGGAAGTGGAGGCAGAGCCATGTGAAAGGTAACACTTTTCTCACACTGGGAGCTATTTGTCCTGCAGGGTGTAGCAGGTTGAGGAGCAAGCAGCAGCTTGCCACATATTAATAGCAGTGGAAAAACTGGTCAGGGACCAAGGGAGACTGGACAAAGCTTGTTGTATCTCAAACATTCATCAAGCTGGGTAAAATCAGAACTGGCAGCAAAAGCTTGACTACAAGAACACCATGTTTGTGGGAGAATTATGTACAAACCTGTTTACATCTCACTGTGTGGTAAGTTTCCTGTATTTAAAGAGTCAAATGTCTAGTTTTCATGTAAATAAACTTTTTTTTTTTTCTTGGGGGGAGGTGGGCTTTGAAAAGACTCTAGTCTTTTGGGGAGAGATTGTAATTGGAGATCTAGGCAAACACACCATGAGTTCTCCTCCCAGTAACCTGGCTTGCAGTTAGGTCACCTTCTTTCCCACTGAGGAATACCTGGTGTCATTGGAATCAACATTTCTCATCAACCATGCAAGTACCTGCAATCAGAAGTAAGGCCTACTGCTGCTGGAAGTGAAATTGAGCAACAAATAAAGAGCTTTCATTAAGTACCTTATTTCTAAACTGTTTGCTTTTCATGAGAGATGTGTTGGAGTCTGGGGACAATATATTTCAACATATGGTTTGCAAACCTCTAGAGAGGGACATGAAAGGCAACTGCAAAAAACCCAAGTCAGTGTCAGTAGTGTCTGTTTATGAGTTGGAGGACTGTTCCCATGCTAGAAAATAATTGTTTTTTTTTAAATCAAAGTAAAGAATAGTGCCCTAGAAGATTTATTCTGGTAACAGGTGTTCAGGAATTGGTAATAGACATAAATATTAGAAGGCAGAAATGGAAGGCATAAGTACAGATAACAGAAGTATATGCTATTATCTAAACTTATTGGAGAATTTGCAACATAACTGTCATCATGAATATAAACCATTAAAACACATTGTGATTGTCATGAAATATTCCAGATATACAGTTCCATTTGCCAGAATAATTTTCTGTAAGCAGTTTTCCATGTGGCTTGTTAAGTTTTGTTTATTTGCTGTAGAAGCTGACATTTAGCAAATAGCTGAAATATTAAATCCCTGAACAAAGAGTGTGTTGTCTGGTCACAAATTACTTGGTAGTATTTATATGCATGACCCAAAACAGCTGCTGACAAGATGCAAAGCTTTTCTTCAGTAGTCTAATAAGACATTTTGATGCTAAAAATAGTACAGCTCTGGCTCAAAAGACTTAATTTTTGCATTGTTATGTACTGTAGTTTCCCTTTTACCTTAAGTATCTGCATTTGAAGACCCATTTCTTATCAGAAGCAGTTTGTAGTGTCTCAAGAGTGTATTGTCCTATATTACTATTTTTGCTGCAAAAATGAGTATGGTCGTTAGCAGAACACAATCTTCACTTTTTAAAAATAACTGAAATTAAAATAGCATAGTGGACTGTTTGCCCGTGAATTAAACAACACAGGAAGGAGCTTAACATTTCCAAAGGCTGTTACTTAATGTGAAGCTTCTGCACTGCTGCCTGAGTGTTGAAATGAAGGGAGATTCTTATCAAATATCCCAAACACCTGCAGCTTGCAGTGAACTACCTGAGATGTCTGTAGGCCAGCTGTGGTGATTTATCCCACACTGATGCCAAAATTCTGCTCCTAAATTCAAATGAATGTTTGAAGTTTTCAGCCTGGCAGTGAGAACTGATATTATTGGAAGCTGTAGGCATAGCAGTAAACCTTAGGTATTTTGCTCTTTATCCACGCAAAGCTGATGCCACCATGCCTCAGAAGAACCTGAGAATTGCCACTTTGCTGCTGAGAAACAAAAACCTCACTGAGAGGTGAGAAGAAAGGCTTCTTTCTGCTGATCCCGCTTATTTCACTGCTTTCATGTGTGATGTAGCATCTGTAAAATGAATATAGAAGAGAGTTCTGGGATCCTTGATAATCTCCAATTCCTGCTATCTTTAAAGACTTTGGAGGAGGAGATGATCTGTTGTCAGCTGTAGTTCTGTTTTAGCATAAAGGTATAATTCTAAGTTCTGGGGAACACAAAAAGGCATTGTGATCACACACACACTAAGCTGGAAAAATGATTATTTATGGATAACCAATCATTGAATCTGACCTCAAATTTCGTCATTCTATACAGAAAGCCCAGGTGAAGAGGGCCAGAAACTCCTCTCTTGATAAGAGAAAAGCAAGAGGTTCATTTTGTAGATGTAATACGTTTTCATGCCTGTGAAGTTGGTGTAGCAGTTTGTGTTGAAATGTGTTATATATTTTAAAAATATTTAGTGTTGCAGATTTTGCATGATTTTGAAAAGAAGGAAAAATATGAAGGATGTTGCTGAAAAAAAGAATATGCTGTAATGGAAACTTGTGGGCAAGCCTGTTTTCAGTTAGACAAAGAGGACACAGTATCCTGGCTAATCTCGTATTTTCAGGTTTCTCGAAGTTTACTTATAGCTACCTTTACAAAAGTAGACCTGGTGTCATCTTAAATGGGCATTATGGATACTCTGGATTTGGATTAAATGTTACTAAAGTAGCAAGCTGGAAAAAGCCAGCTGCATGGAACTACAGCCTGAGGTCTGAGCAAGACCCAGGTGGTTCAAAGTCCCTTAGAGCAGAGGACTGGCTGGCTAGAAAGAAGTAGTGTCCATTTGGCCATTACTTTCTTCATTCCCAAGCTTGCTGGAAAAATGAATAAATATTATGACAAGTGAACTATTAAATACTGAGGCTGGAAAAGGCTGAACATAGAGTTTTACCCACTGCAGTTTGGGCTTTCCTGCAGTTATTTTTTCATCACTAGATCTTTCTCCCCTTCAACCTTCTCCTTCAGTTAAAGGGCACCTGAGGCTGTGTATTTAAGGATTCTGAGTGACTGCAAGGGGCAGTTATATTTGTAAAGTGATATTAAATTCCTACAAATTTTCTATTTC
Organism: Empidonax traillii; assembly: GCF_003031625.1. Classification (NCBI taxonomy): domain Eukaryota; kingdom Metazoa; phylum Chordata; class Aves; order Passeriformes; family Tyrannidae; genus Empidonax; species Empidonax traillii. The sequence goes on from NW_020955886.1 coordinate 327,973, forward strand.
CAGTTTATAGAGAAAAGCTCAATCTGACCCACTTTTTTGACCCTGAGATGAGCTCAGCTGGTTGGAGCATGGTGCTAATAATACCAGGCTTGTGGGTTTGATCCCTGGATGGGCCATTAACTTAAGACTTGGACTCGATGACCCTTGTGGGTCCGTTCCATCACAGAATATTCTATGATTCTGACTCTGTGATTCTGTGATTTATTGATATTAAATTCCAAAATATCACCAAATGAGACATTTTGTGAGAAAAATGACAGCAGGCAGGAGGATTACATGTGAAGAGAAAACTTGGGATTGGGTGTAGAAGCATGCTGTAAATAAATATGTTAGTTAAAATGAGTGCTAAGGAAATAAATGACATATGGTCGAGAAATGTGGTAGCTACAGTAAAGCTTCCATTCATTGACATGAAAGATGATGAGACATGATAACCTTATTCTGTGCCACATATTGAGCAGAAAATATACCGCTAAAATATAAAGAAATGGAAAATAAATAGCAGTTTTTATAAGCTGACAGGGAAGGAATCACCTTATTATCTAATGATAAATCCCTGTACCAGAAGTTTCTGTTGGAAAGGACTGTGAATAGCCATTTTCTAAAAGGTTCTTGAATTGTATATACACAATTTGATCTAACCTCCTGCTTTCCTTCCTTGATAGCTTCCCCTCATGCTGTGCTCTTTCCAGCCCACTGCCCCCCTTTCCGAAACAAGTTATGATTTTTTCCTATGTTAAGATTTATTCTTATTAGGAAAAGAGAAATTATTTTACTGCTGTAGGAAACAAGCGACTCTAGTCTGCATCTTTATAAAACAACTGGTATTATAGGGGATCAGAATGGGATGTTGTATTATTGAAATATTTTATGAAATGAAATATTGAGATGATTTTGTAGAATGTAGTTGCGTTTTTTTTAAGTGACACAATGAATATTGTCTCCTGGTAATGTCCTATTTTGATACTTCATAAGCTTGTTCAGTTCATTTGCTTGTATATGAAAAGCAGAGTTCAGTGCACCATTGTGTTTCTAAGCAGTCAATTCAGGATAAAAAAAAAAAACCTTTGGATTTTTCCTTCATAAAATTCAGAATGAAGACCAGTTTTAAAGCTTTCCAGAAACACAACGTGGCTGTGTTCATTCTTTACACAGCACTGCTAGGTACCCATCAGTATGTGACTTCAGGCAGAAGCAGCTTATTCTTCTAGTGCTTTGATCAGAGTTGTACTTCATTGCTTACATTGTGGAAATTTATGACAAGCTCCCTACTTCATGTTTGTGTTTTTTGTGGGTTTTTTTTTTTTTTTTTGGTTTTGGGTTTTTTGTTTTTTAGTGATTTTTTTAATTGACTCAGACGTATGATAATTCTTTGCTTGATTGCTGCTATTCTCTGGCAAAGCATCACTGATCTAAGTTAAACAGACATAACATATTCGTACTTGAGGAGACACAGTGTCCTTTTTAATCTTGAACTTTTTTATGAAACAGGATTACTTAGATGCTTTGGCTGCTTCAGTGTCTCAGTTACAATTGCAAAGTTGCAATTTCTCACTTTTATTCTGTTGATGGGTTTTCTTCTTTCTTTTAGACCTATTTGCATTGAGAGGATTACATTAGTGAAAAGTGTATTTTAGTCTGAACTGCAAAGGCAATATTTAGAATAGACTTAATGAAAGGATTGATATTAAAACCCACGTTTCGTACTTCCAGGAACAGTAGGTACCTCTGTATGACATTTCCACAGGTACCATTGCAGAGAAAAATGAACTCTAGACAAACCCTATACAAGATGCCTTGCACATCCCAAAGTTTTTGAAAGGAGACTCCTAATTAAACCTGCTTTAGACTTTGATTTTTCCTGTGATATCTAACACAGTTTATTGATATACTTTGGGTTTTATCTGTCTGAGCTTGGACAAACAAGTAATGCTTGAGGTCATCATTTACAATTTTCATATATCTGATCCTTTGGAACATAGCAAAATCTTAGTGTGATTTTTGACAAATTCAGATCTGCCTTCAGGCCAACACAGTTATAGAAAAAACCAAAAATGTCCAAGAAGGTTAGTTCTGTATTGAGACTCACCCATAATGACTATATAGGTGTTCCTTTGGGCTCTTGCAAAATTACTGTCACGGAGAAGCAAAGATTAGAATTTGGACCAGTATTTTTCCTGTCTCTTCAGAGAGAGGAAGAGGAAGAAGGGGGAGGAGGGAGGAAGTATTCTAGAGGGGGTTGTTCCTTAAGTCTGGAGGTATTATGTTTAAACTGTATTCAAGGAAGGAAGAGAAGAGACATACATATCAGCACATTTGTACAGCTAATCCCTGATGATCCTTTGTTTTAATATAGTGGTATTATCAGTTCAGTGGGCTGTGATTTCTCATTTCATTCATCACTTTTACTATGGAAGTTTCTGAAATGCTTCATTTAATTGTACTGAAGACATCAGTCATGATTTTGTAGTTAAAGTTGTGGGAGGCTTTCATTTTTAAAAACCATTATAACTTTCAAAATAATTCCTTTTAAGCTGATGTTTAGTGTCAATCCAAGTGACTCATGTAATGAAGTTGGAGAAAATCACCTTAGCCATTTCTAGTTTAGAGCAGTCTGATGATGGTTTTCTGTTTTAAAAAGAACAGGCTTCTTTTTCATAGTTCTGAAATTGAACCTCCAGACATTTTAGCTGCAGGTATCTGTTATCTTGCAGATGACAGAAACACAAGTATCAAGAAACATGCACAAAAATGGTTATGTAACTAAAGCAGCAACCTTGACTTGAGATGACTCTGTGATCAGGGTCTATAGGCTTATTTGTGGTTCTGGGCAGGCTACTTAAACTGCACCTGAAGTGACAGCCTGATATGCTCAGGGCAAATCCAGATATTTATCGTCCCTGATCACCCAGAGCAGAGTTCTCTGCAGCTCCATGTGTGTTTAGGCTTTCTCCTGCAAAGAGCAGGGGGCTCAGGAGGCCTGGGTCATTTGCCAGTACGTAGGCAGGGAACAGCCAGAGCGCTCAGCTGGGTGCAGGGACTTGGCAGTTCTGTGTTTTGAACTGGACAAGGCAGTACTGTTTTGGCAACCTTCTCCTCCTGAGACCTAAGGCCTAAAGGCCTGACTCCATCCTGAGGAAGTCTCCAGGTTGCCTCAGCTGCATCCACATAGGCACCCTCCTGTGTGCAGTGTGCATCAGTGGGTACTTCTGTACCCTCTCTGCAGCTCCTCCTAGGGCTTGCTCTGGATTCAGTGTTTTTTTTTGTGTGTACATCCTGGGATCCACCATGCTGACAATACAAAGGGGTCATCTGGCGTGTGTGTCTGTGTGTATGGCTGCACAGACATGGAAGGAGAAGAAGGTAGTCTGATACACTGGTCAAAATACAGCCACAGAATCCTGTGGGCTACCAGCTTACCTAAGGGATGTTTGTGCTGGCATCTGACAGAGTACAGAACTGAGAGGAATCACATGGCAATTTTCATTACAGCCTATTTGAATGCTTGCACACAACAGGGTGGTTCCAAGACTGAGGCATGTCTGGTGGTTGTCAACTGGCACATCTCCTCTGGCCTGGCTGCAGTCAGCAGACTGGAGTCACCACTGCTCATCTTGGGACAACACCAGTCAGGACATGTGAGGGTGGGAGATCTGAGCTCTGTTAGTAAGTTGTGAGCTTGAGAACTAAAATCCTTTCTGAAGACATTAGGGGGGGGAAAAGTATGTTAGATGTGCTGCAGACTTTGACAAAAATCTGAAATCTTCATTGTCCTTTACAACACCGCTGGGGGTGAGGAACAAGAGGGTTAAGATGGGGGGAACACAAAAGGAAAATCAGGATTTTCCAGTTCCTATCTGCAAAACATATTCTTTTTAATTTCTCTGTTTTCTTTTGCTCAGGAACTGCCTCTGTTTAACAAAGTAGGGATTTCATCTGAGTTGTTGTGTAAAGAAATCACGTCTTTGCCTTAAGTTATTCTCCCCCACAGCAGAGAGTAAGTCCCCTGCAACACTATCAAGCAATGTTTCAAGCCAAGCCTCATCATTCCTCAGTAGCTTTTGAACTGTATGCACTCATGCTCAAGGTTTCTGCTGCTCCTCAGGCTCACTGACAGCACCACCTCCCTCCAGTCATGCCAAACCCTTACTCAGATTCATGTTCCTTTTTCAGATGTAAGCAGTTGTCCTCTAAAATACAAAAGACCAAATGAGATAAAACCTCTTTCCTAGCCTTCTTCCAACCTGAACTTTTTTTCTGCACGCTCAGTCTCTAGTGAACCTTGCAATACAACTAGGCAGAAATAAACGAGAATGTGATTTCTCTTTAATTCTTTTTCTTGAACAAAGCTTTTCCTATTTTAGTCTCCCAAATAGTATCGGAAGGTTAACGTAGCTTCTCTGCCCCCTCAAAAAGGGGCCTGGTGTCTTGTAATAACTTAATAAAATTAAATACTGCATTATACACATAAAGATTAAAAAATAGTCACGTAAGACAGTCATCAGTCTACAAATAATTAGATATTTAGTTAGATGTAACAGTTGACATGATGCAAATGCATTGCATTTGTTTCTATGAGTCTAAAATATTTTGGGATAATAAGAAGGGGCTCAATGTGGAATAAAGTGAAATGTGTATTTTAATCAAAATAGTGTTTTCTGATATAAATCACCTTACTGAATGTAGCAACAAACTGCCACCTTTGAAGATGTCCTGCTTTTCCTTTTTTTTCCTTGATTGATAAAATGACTTAACAAGTACTGTAAATCAGATCACAGGGTCTGAATCTGTAACAGTATACAAAGCCCTGGCCATCTGCACTTGTGAAGTAGTTTGTGTGTATACTGTGATGAATTCCAGTAAGAATTTTTCCATGAACTGAGATATGTCTTAAAAAGCCTGAGAAGTTTTTTACCAGGGGATATTCCTAAACTCTTCCCAATATGTATTGCAAATTATACTTTACCCTATATTTTGATTAGTATTTTCTACTTTTGAAAAGAGCAAAAAATTTAGGAAGAGCATTTTGACTCCTTACTTCTTCCACAAAAAATATATCTACATTAATTAGAGGGAGTTTACAAATCGGGGAAGGGGAGAGGTGGTGGTGGTGGTGGTGAAAGGGCAGAAGTGGGTAGGGTGTCCCCAACACAGTTATACGTTTCCTTTTAGAAAAGCATGACATTATTTTTTAGTTTTCCAATTCATTCACAATGTTGAACAGTGTAAAGAAAAATAGATTCTTCTTAAGTATGACTTGCCCAGATTTAGAGAGTTTTTGAAGTGTTACAGATTATCTATCAAGAAGTGGGGGAGAAGCACTTTTGAGCTCTGTATATAATTAATCCTATTGCACTCAGTAAGCAAACCACACTTGTATACAGAAAACTAGGGATGATGAAGCACACAAAGCTGGAGTTCAGAAAATTTGGAAAAACTTAAAAATAGGAAGTCTTCCATTGTGGAATGCAACTCAATTCCAAATAATTCATGCTCAAAACCTTTTCAGTTTTCAAATGCACCTAGTTTCTAGGAGGTTGGTGAAGGATTAAATGGGCTAAAATCCACTTCCTTTTTTATGTCTTTGGTGAAAATAGGCAAAAGGAAAATATACCTATACTGTTTTCTTCAAAGGGATTTAATAAGAGCATTCAGTCTATAATATAGAATATTTATATGAATAATTGCAAAATATTGGGTAGGAAATACAATATTATTTAACATTCAGGCACTGTTGCAAAGTAAACATTAGCAGCTGCATGTTGGGGACTTTTCTTCACAGGGTATAATTTGCAGTGGAAAAGAAAAGGCTGCCGAACTGGTTTGTCAAGGAGCTGAGAACAAGGCTCTGACAGGTGATAAATACTTTGACATGTCAGCCATGCAGGGGGAAAACGAAGGGTGAGGGCAGCTGAAACAGATTTGCTGAGGTCTGAAAGGAAAGAGCAATATGGTTTCAGAAATGACATGTAAGAAAGATAGTAGAAGCTGAATGGAAAGATGTTGCACTTCTCTTTCTGGTAATACGGGTGTTAGGTATTTCTTAGAGTGAGAGCAGAAATCATCTCCCTGTCTATGGGATGGATGTCTTAGATTGGTGTGCAAAAACCAAAAAGGAAAAATATGGAGCTAATAGAGAAATAGAAATAAGATGGCAAGAAAGTGAAATAAAAATGAGTGAAATGAAAGATTAAAAAATTAGCTGAAATAAATAAGAAAAATACGAAGCTGTAAAATTATACAATATGAGAGGAAGAAATCCATTAAAGTTCAGAGAAACGAAAATAACTGTAGGAGAAGAGAATCTTGTACTATGCAAATTACATTCCTTTACAATGAATAGATATTTAATTTTGATTGACTTAATCATCCCCTACTGCCAGGAAAGCCTACACTTCTTGAGTTCCATCACAATGATTTTTGACAAAAAACCAAAATCAAGTCAGAACATTTACTATGTAGAATAAATTCAACATGTACTCACTATAGCAGTGGGAATAAATGTCATTCTATTATAAAAAGAATTTGAGAAAATACAATTAATTTAAAATAAGAAGGGGAAAAATGGAAAGTGTTAACCTTACTGAAAACAAAACAAGTATTTCATTCTCATTCTTCCAAATATGAAAATTAAAGTATCGCTGTTTCAACGATAAGAATACTTTTGAAATTATATGAAATATGAAGCATAAGCATCTAAAAGAATAGATATCAAAACACAAATTTAACATCTTTCACATCAATGCATTCAACATCAGCTGAGAAAGATGAAGTAGAGCTTTCCAGCACTTCTAGGAAATGCAGTTAAGATGTGGAAGCTGGCCACTGTGCTAAGATTTTTTATAAACTGTGTACTCCTTCACATAGAAAAGATGCAGCATTTAACTAGATGGAGCACAGAAATAGTCAAAGTCTTTTTCTCTCCACTGAGTATTGGTTTGATTTGTTAGTTTTATCCTCTCTAACATTACACAATACTTTATGTTTAGGTTTGAAAGTGATCCAATTCATATTCTAAAAGTTTTAATACAGGCAATGAAATCAGTAACTTCATTCACTTCTGGTAAGGAAATGCCTCTGAAATACCCTCCTCTTCCAAGACAATAAACTGGCAGTCATCATGATGTGATTGTGAGGCCAGTCTGTATTGCATAAAGACAGGGATCAATACTGTCATGTAATAATTAACAAGGTAATTGTCACATTATACCACCATAGCTGTGCACTGTAATGCTCGTGTCTCAGCAGGTCTTTTCATGTTTCTATCCCTTTGCTTCCATCTCAATATGTTATCATATGTGATGATAATAGTATTTTCCTGATCAGTTTTTACGTTTGTACGTCTTATTCTATTTAAAAGCAAGTCTGAGGGACAGAGCTTCTCTTGCATTGTGTAAAACACATCATCTTTGAAAAGAAGAGAACAATTTCTGTTAGGTGTTTGACATAGCCATAAGAGAAAGCATAGATTTGGTAATTGTTTCAACCTGTTACATTTACATTTGACTTATTGTTTAATGTATCGAAGTACAAGGAAAAAAATTATCTAGATCAATGAGTATACTAGGAAGAATATTTCTAAATGCTGGATAGCTTTCAAGAATGGCATTTTGCTCCTATTCTTGTGAACTATCTCACAATCACAACATAATTAATGTTGAACTGAATCAAACGTAAGAAAAGTTATGAAAGATTATGAGAGGAATAAAGCCACTGGAGAAAAATCAGTAGGTCAGCCTCGTTCTTCAGAATAAATTGTTACTGCAGGTGAATTGCTAGACAGGATTCTATAGCTGAGGGTTGGCAAAGAAAACAATACATCGAGATATGTATTGAAGATGGAAAGCTCTTGTACTAGAGAAAGAAGAGAAAAGCAAAGGAGTAAGCATTACTGTGTCTCTGGAATAAACCAGTTTTATGACTCTCAAAATACAAAAGTAGGAAGAACTGAAAGAACCCCAGGTCAAGCCCACCTCCAAGTCAAATGATAAGTGATAACAAAACAATAGGTTGTGATTCCTGGTAGAAATAACTGTAATACCCATCTATATCATCTCCAGTACAATGTTTCTAATTCTATTCCGTAGTAATCCAATTTGCTTCATAACAGCTAAGTCAGACAGTGAAAGATGCTAATCTGATTCTGGAATCTGTTAGATCAAGTCAGTGAATTCTGAGAAACAAATTCAGACTAATCAGAATGGAATTCTATCTGCCTATGCAACACATGGAAACCAGAGACAAGGGAATTACATGTGTGATACAAAAGTCACATAAAAGATGTTGATGTCACGGTGCATTCAATTTATTATTGAATTGGGCAGGAAGCTTCAAAACTATTTAAATGCTTCTAGCTGTTAGGATTTCTATTGCTTTGTGACTCTGCTCACAGTGAGAGACTAGTCCTTTTGGTTTTTTTTCTTTATCTTTTAGCCATATAATAGAAGGTAAGAAAGAAAGGTTTTGGACACATGATCACAAATTGGACCATCTATTACTATTTTCTTTCTATTATTGAATTAAATGTAGTTGTTGAGTCTCAGTTTGCTTTCTGGATATTTCAAAAGGTGTGAGGACTAGACCCATCTCAAAGTTTCCAATATAGTAATGAAAAATTCACCATTTTACAACTTTCTGTTGTGGCTATGTCAAAAACACCTAACAGAAATTGTTCTCTTCTTTTCAAAGATGATGTATTTACACAATGCAAGAGACGCTCTGTCCCTCGGACTTGCTTTTACATAGAATAACCTATATGAACATAAAAGCCAATCAGGAAAATGACATCATGCTCAATACATTAAGTGGGGGGAAGAAGAAGAAAAGGAGGGAATTCGGAGTGATGGTTTGTCTTCCCAAGGAACTGCTACATGTGATGGAGCCCTGTTCTCCTAGACATGGCTGAACACCTGTCTGCCCATATGAAGCAGTGACTTTATTCCTCGTGTTGCTTTGCTTCTATGTGCAGCTTTTGCTTTCCCTATTAAATTTTTTTTATCCTAACCCATGAGTTTTACAGCTTTTAGCCCTGCAATTCTCTACCTGATCCCACTGGTGGACCAGTGAGTGAGGAGCTGCATGGGGCTTGGCTGCTGTCTGGGGTTAAACCATGACAACCACAAAGAAAAGGAAATTGACTTTTCTACTGCTGAAAAAACAATCAGGTTCACACCACACACATACACACAAAAAATTCATGCCCGGTTTACTTGAAAAACTGCAGTGCCTGGCACTCCTGATTTTTAGTTCCTGGAGGAAAAATTGACATCTTCTACATCTAGAGAATTACTAATCAATTCAGCCACAAATGGAGAGTTATTAATATGTAGGTGTTGAGAAAGATCTTCCTGAAAGTTATTCTAGTGGATGATAAGTAGATGGCTATGTGAACTCACTCCATCGTTGTGCAGATAAAGCAAACTACTTTTCACAATTCCCTAGATTAGAGAATGAAATAAATATATTCACAAAGAAAGAAATTGTATTGCAAGCTTTCATGTTTATAGTCACCTCTAGTGAGTCGTGGTGGCAGTCCAGCTTGCAGTCTGATAATCACTGTGCTTGCAGTCTGATAATCACTGTGCAAGCTTATTTGCCATCACAACGGGCAAATAAGACAAATGAAGAGAGGAAGAGGCAATGCAAAAAATCACTGAGAGATAAAATATGTAGCAATCTATTATCTATATGTTACATCTTAATGCATACTGTAACATTTAATATATAGAGCATATCTTAGTAAGAACTGCCTCTGTGGTCAAGTGACAATAGAGACTTTTTTTAGCCCTGTAGAATAAAAACAGTTCTGTGTGGCCATTGCAATGCATCAGTATCAGGCAGAAAAGCCAGAATAAAAAACCCCACAAACTGAATGATCTCAGGAGCAGTTCAGTACAGTTATAATGGTTCTACATTAATCTGTAACAATTGCCTGTCATTATATGGTAACAACTCAGAGATATTGGGAAAGAATACTGGATTATAGGGAGGCAGAATTTTATAAAGCAAAAAGAAAGGAGTTGTTCATTTACCTTTTCCATTGTTGGTGTTCATTGTGTGAATGTGGCAAATGGCAATTGTATAAAATAGCTGACAATAGCACCACAACAAAGGAGGGACTTCTTTAGTCTCCCCCTTCCCATGTTTGAACAGAGCTCCAGAAATGATGGCACAGGGTAATTTTTCCTCCCTGGAGTTGAATGGGACTGTAGCAAAGGATCCAGTTTCCAATCCTCCTACAAGGAAGAAGAGACACAGAAGAAATAATAAGAAACCAACCCAGAATGGGGACATGCTCATGCATTTACACACATTTAAAATGAAGTTAACTCTGTCCTTCACCATTTTTGGTCTATGCTGTCTGGTCTTTGAGCGAGGGGCTCACTCCAGATTTCAGTGACGTAGCAGAAAAAAGGTTTTCATCGTCCTTTTTTGTTGTATCTGTTAGACACTAGTCTAATAACCAGATTCTTCCTTCTCACTGTTCTCCACTCACCCAGCAGCCTTGGAATGGCAGCAGGACCTGACTGCTCTCTGTCTTGTGCCTCTCATGGGGTTGCCCAACTGGTACAGCATCCTGCACTTCAGTGTTCTGCCTACAGCATAAAGTAGTGCTGAATGAGAAATGCCATGACCAGTTCATAAGAAATATAAAGGCTGTTCATCTGCAGTTCTTTGTTTTTGGGGAGTTACCTAGACACAGGTCTCACTGTACTGGGTGTAATATGGATAGAAGCCTGTCTGGCAAAATTATATAGTCATGAAATTCAGAGGAGAAAGAATACCAAACAGCATTGCCCTTCTTATACAAGTGAGAACTGAGGCACAGTTTCTTCTTCACAAAGATCAAAATGAACATCTGTGGCATGTAAAAGAAATAAATCTCAGAATAACAAGTCTGAGACCTTTCTTTCACGTGGGGGATAGCTGAGATACATGAAACGGGCTTTTTAGGGACTGACTTCATTCTCTGCCAGCAATAAGACCTCAAGGTGGTACATATTCTTTAATATGTTAAGCTCAGCTGATTTACATTGAATTTTTTTTCAGTGTAGTAATTACAGATTAAGCATTACAAAGCATATTTTTACACTGATTTTGACACAATATTTTTGAAGTTCATGAATCTACTAAGTCTTGAACACTCTCCAGTGAATTAGACAACAGTAGTGATCTACATTATTTTGGAGCTGCAAATAAGTTTTAAAGGGTAATGGATTTCATATATAGAGATTAAAAGATAACATTCTTTCATTTGTGCCTGGTGACTTCTTTCCCCCTATCATACTACATTTAGCAAAATGAATAAGGCAGAAAGGATGCCAGTGTATTTTTATGATAATTAATGTATTTTAATTTCAAATAGCATTTCTGAAGCTCAGATAGACTCCAAAAAAAGTGGTGCCAGGGCAAAACTAATGAATTTTAATTCTTTTCAGTATACTTATGCTTTCATGAATTCTTTTTGTTATATTCTGGTGCATGAGAATGCATCAGTAGGAACTCAGAGCATGCAGCCCACAGATCTGATTTTTACAGAAACCCAGCTTAACTTTTTTAGCTACATAATAATGTGCACCTCAGAAGTGTGTTATTTTTAGTGACCAATAGGGTATTAGCTAGAAAAACGCATACTTCAGACCAACTTTAAAAGATTTTTTTAAAACAACAGAATGTAAACAGCAAGTAGTCTTTCTGCACAAAGGATGCGTTTCAATGTTTTGTAGCTAAATTGTGTTATTCTTGGACTAATGTTAAGGGTTAACTAATGTTAATGACAAGGTGCCGCTCTTGTCCCAGAGAGGCTGCAGCTAATAACTCACCCTTGCTGCAGTTACATTGCTTAAAGCGCTTTGATCTGTCCCTCAGGTAGTTAAACTGAAACTTTACTGCACTAACTCTGCTTTTCCATATCTTGGAGCACCTTGAAAAACTTGTGGCTCCTTGGGAGTGCAAATGGTTTTGACCATACTGCTGTAAAACAGAAAAGTCCATGGTCTCTGCAGTTTGTCCATTACTTCTGGAGCTGAGCCAATGACCATATTCTGATACTGATGGTGAGGGGCACAAGAAGCAGCCTTGTCTGACATCATGGATTGCACTCCTTTAATCCCAGACAATTTTAGTAACAGTTCTTAGCTCCAGGCACAGATTCACTGGCAAAATACTGGCCTACTGTAATTTACTTGTGCATCGTGTTGAGAGCAGGGCACAGTAAACTGGTCTGTCCTTTGTGCAACACTTGTCATACCAGCAATATAAAATCAATGACATTGTTGAGAAGAATTGTTGTTACTCATCAGAACAGATCATTTAATGATGCCTCTTTTTTTTCCTTCCATAACTATAGCATACCTGGGTGCTTGTGCAAAGCAAGAGCACCAGCCATGATTTACTGCATTGCAGTAAAATCAACAATGCAGCATTCCCCAGAGCCAGACAAATCTCATATTTGATATGCTAAGTGAATAGAGAAAACATGCTCCCCCAAAATATTTTTAATCACATTACTGCATTTCTTGTTTGTAACCCTTCAGAACCCTCACTAAGTAAACACTGGTAACTCCTGAAACCAAAACATTTTTCAGAAATCTGATTTGAAACCATTTGTTTTACAAGTAACAAAGTGAATCACACTGATTTTTTCAAAATTCTTTCTTTTGGAAGAAGCAAAAAAGGACTTAATGAGAAGTTAATGGTAAGTCATAGGCAAGTTCCAACTGAGCAGAAACAAAATTTGAAACTAAAAATGTTAGATGTAAAAAAAAAAAAAGCGTCTGATTCCATCTAAGAGAAAATTCCCATAGCTAGAAAGCAAACTCTCTGTAGCTGAGAGTAAATTCAAACTTAGGATATTATTATCTGGTTATATAGAGCCATAGTTATATTTTTTAATTTGAAAATTATACATAGTTTAAGATACTGCAGAATAGGAAATATTTTTTTTTCTATGAAAAAATGGACACATTAAAACCTTTTTTCATACCTGTAAAATTGTGTTTTCTTCCCCAGGACTTCTTGAACTGTGATAGATTTTTATTTTGTTTGGTAGAAGTTTGGACATTGAATAAATATATTCTTTTCTAATTACATGATGATAAAAAGAATCTTGTAGTATTGAAATAATCTGCTTTTGGTATATGTTTGCAGTTTGTTCCTGTCTGAAACATGAAGGTAAGAAAGACAACTCATTGTCTCAGCATAGTGGCAGGGATCTTCCTAACTGTTGAATACATGAGAAGAATGAAAATGAATGCTTGATGTAACTTAACCATTCACTCAATACAAAAAGCGATAGGCTTTGTGGACTGAGCATTCATCTATACTCAAGGATTTCATAAGTTAGCAAATTTAGGTTTCAGGATTTCATTTAAAGAAAAAAAAAAAAAAAAAGTTACCTGCATGAAGATTGTGCAGATTGGTTAAAATCACAGTCCATTAGGGCCAAAGGGAAATTTCTTTCTGGAATAAAAGACATTTTCTATAAATATCAACACTATAAATTTTAACGTGAAAGACAAATGAATTTATAATTTGGAAATATATGCAAAGTGAGTATTGAAAAATATGAAATAGAAAACTTAGCCAAAGATTTTGGTTTAGAGCAGACTACACGAAATAACTTTTAACAGTTAAACCCTGCACTATATGGTAATTCTGCATTATTGTTCTAGGTACCTGGGAATAACAAGACCTCTTACGTACCCTGTAAGGCAGAACGGGAAGTGTATGGCCAAAATGATCCTGTGTGTATGGCTGTTATCTGCCTCGATCACCATACCCCCGCTCTTCGGTTGGGCCCAAAATGTAAATGACGAAAAGGTTTGTCTGATCAGTCAAGACTTCGGCTACACCATTTACTCCACAGCAGTTGCATTTTATATCCCAATGTCAGTGATGCTTTTCATGTACTATCAGATTTACAAAGCTGCCAAGAGGAGTGCTGCTAAACACAAGTTTACTGGTTTTCCCCGCCTAGAAGAAACGGAAG